>NC_030427.2:25313710-25456210 GCF_001660625.3 Ictalurus punctatus
AAAAGAAATACACACGTTTTTAAACCTAGATTAACTGGGGAAGTGTGTGTGTGTGTGTGTGTGTGGGGGGGGGGGGGGTGAACGAGAAGTGCACTGAGAAAGAAATTTTTAAAAAAAAATAGAAAAAAAAAAAACCTTCCAAAAAACAGAATATGTTTTCAAAGTAACCTTTTGAACCTCTTGGGTCGTGACAGCAAACACAAACAGTCTGCATTTCTCTTTCATGTGAAGTGGAGAGACTCCATCAGCCCACATCATCGCTTTCATCAGGTGATGCAGCAGAGAACGGAGCTGATGTACATGTACAGGAAGGGAACAAAAGAAGGCCCGTTCTCTCCTACATTCACTCCATCACTTTCACGCCTTCACTTTATCCACCGTGGGGAGGGGGGAAAAAAACAAACAAAAAAAAATACATCCAGTTTACAGGCAACCTGCATAACAAAGAGCCACAACAAACGCAGCGGGTGACGCCAACAGGCAGCAAATGTACTTGAAGGCTGATTAACTCCGGAGGTGTTAGACTTTAGCTGCTCACCCATTGAGATGTTATGTGATGATGAAAAACAGAGGCATGAAGCGCTCAGGTTGTTGCTTTGAAACACCAAATGACACTAAGAGGACACTGTGGATTTTAAACGATACTGATATGGCTATGAGATCATTGGTATGGTTTCATTCCTTCCAATCATAGAAGAATTTATGTATGTATGTCAAACAGGAAATTAGTGGAAATGTTTGGAGAACTGAAGCAGAATCGCTATTTAACGTGTTGTTAAAATGTATAGACATACTTCTATCTCTGGATTTATTGTGACGTGGAGATGATTCAACACAGTTTGAAATTTCAAGAACAAATGTACAATATATACAACAATAAAGCTTCTTTCCACATATTTAAAAAATCGGTCTTTTTACACTATTTTGGGGTGTGCTTATTTTGGAGGGTCATTGATTTTATGAAAAGTAATCTAGGTTAGTTATACTTTATTTGATTTATTTATTGTCATTTAGGATGCATTTCTCTTTTTTTTTGTGGTCAATATCTAGTTGTACAGTAAGCCATAACATAACCAAGAACACAAATTACACAGACATCATCACCACCCAGGTTTTCTTCGGTAACTACAGTGAAACTAATTGGAAATGTGTGCAGGGTGAGGTATTTCATGTAGACCTGGTGACAGGTCCTCGGATTTTACGGGGTTAAACTCCAGAATGTCTTTGCTGACAGAGTCATCGTGTCAGTCTTGAAGAGAAAGTGACGCATTTGGCTGAGATTTTAAGTTCGGAGATCAGAGACTTAATCCGCTCAGCCTCAACACTCGCAGTCAGTCTGAAGTGCAGCCGACACTCAGAATATATACAGCACGATACGAGGGGGGAAAAATGGCATTGGAAATGCACTGAAAGGCTTTTAGAAATCCACGGTAAGCACTTTTTCTTCTACTTTGTTTTCACAGAAGCATGACAATATGAGTGAAATTGCTCAGTTGTCATTCTAGTCTCCTTCAGTAATAATGTTTCAGACACTTCACAGCGGTGAGGCAGACAGGTGGTAAAATATTTAATAGCACAGTGCGGGACCATGTGATTTCTTCTGTTTTTGTGTATATCTCATACTAAATAGTTTTAGATCTTCAAACGAAATACAACATAAAACAAAGGCAGCCTGAGTAAACACATGATACCGAATTTTTTTTTTTTTTATTGAAGCAAAAAAAGTTATCCAACACCTGTCACCCATGTGAAAAACTAAGTGTCCACATAAACTTAAAACCTGGTTGTGCCAGCTTGAGCAGCAATAACTGCAACCAAACACTTCCGATAACTGGAGATCAGTCTTTCACGAGTAAGTCTTTCACTTACTTCTAGGACTAGGATTTACTCCTATGCTTTGGATCATTGTCTTGCTGCATAATCCAGTTGCGCTTGAGTTTCAACTTACAGACTGAAGACCGGACATTCTCCTTTAGGATTTTCTGGTAGAGAGTTTCCCTCACTTACTGCAAGTTGCCCAGGTCCTGAAGCAGCCCCACACCATCACACTTCCACCACCATGCTTGAACGTAGGTATGTTCTTTCTGTGAAATTCTGTGTTTGGTTTACACCAGATGTAACGGGAGACCTCTCTTCCAAACAGAGCTCTTGGAGGAATTTTGGAAGGTCAGACACTTCTGGGAAGGTTCACTACTGTGCCGAGTTTTTTCCATTCGGAGATAATGGGTCTCACTGTGGTTGTTTGGAGTCCCAGAGCCTTTGAAATAGTTTTGTAGCCCTTCCCAGACTGACATATTTCAATCACCTTTCTTTCAACTTTGGCATCGTGTATTAGTATAAGACCTTTTAGCCAACTTCATGCTGTTGAAAAAGTTCTATTTAAGTGTTGATTTGATTGAACAGGGTTTGCAGTAATCAGGCCTGATTGCATCTACTCCAGCTGAACCTCGTTTTGAATGCAGTTTCATAGATTTGGGACCTTAGTAACTTTGAGGGCAAATTCATTTTCACACATGCCCAGTTGGAATTGAATAACTTTTTTGCTTCAATAAATAACATTATCCTTTTCAAACTGTATGTTGTGTTTACTCAGATTGCCTTTGTTGTATCTTAGAGTTTGTTTTAATTTCTTAAACAATTTAGTATGAGATATACACAAAAACAGAAGAACTCAGGATGGGGCAAATACTTTTTCACAGCACTGTAGGTATTATTTCATGTAATAACACAGTACTGTTACTGCATGCTCGATTCCGTTTGGTCAGAAGTTTGTTGATTAATACAAATCTGATATACAAATCACAGGTTTATATCAAAGGGCTCGTTCTAATACATTATCGTTTCTATAGTAACAGCTTACACAGGGACCTTTTGGATGCTTGACGTAAACAGGTTAAAAATGTGTCATTATTAAAAATAATTATGTAGCATTTTTGGAAGGAGTCTCCAGTGTCAGTGCTTTGTTACAGCCTGAGGTAAAGCTCAAACGTTTACTTTTGTTTTGTTTTGTGAAAGTTCTGAAACACTAAATATAACTATAAATGGATATAAAGTATACCACACTTTAATAAATATTGCTGCAGTATAAGTGGAATAAAATGATTGGAAACATGCTGTTAGGAAAATAATCAAGTTTGAAGTAGTAACAGTAACTCTACTTCACACCACTTCGTCATCAAATACATTCCTATAACAGCACAGCTCATTGGTATTTTATTCCTTACCTAGATAATGGAGTTTAAATTTGGAACGGGGTTTCAACTAGATACAGAGGCCCTGATTTACCGAGATGCCATGATGAGCTAATTTGCATGCGCAGTCTTATAAATTGCTTGTTAGTGGATGTTTTGCATGAGATTTACAATTGCGTGACTGATTTCATATGCAAAATAGGAGAGAAGGAAACAATATTTAAATGAAGTTCTTGCACGATAGAGTTCGGCTCTTAGAGATTCCCCCAGAAACCTGTCACATGTATGTAATTAGGTGTCAAGTACAACAGCTGATTAAACGTGTAAAAAACTGTCCGCAAAAAAGAGAGTAGACATGAGTTGTGCTGGTGGCAGTGGAGGTGTAAACATGTCAAATATTTAATCGAACTTCACTGTTGTTCATGGTAGTAATTATTTCAAGATGTTTTCTCATTATATTCAGATACTAAGAAAATGTTTTTGGAAATAGTAAATAAACAATGGTTTTATTTTGTCTAAAACGGCTTTGTGCAGATTTAATATCTGCCCGATGGTGGTATTGATTTGCTCATCCAAGTGACATTTAGGCTGCAGTACATCACACTGCATGTGTTAAATTAATATCTTTGAATCGACACCATGCTTTTGCTCTTATAGGAAGAAATGTGCAAATATTCATTGGATATTTATTAAGGCAGACACGCCAAATGGACTAGCTGTTGCATATTTGAAAGATGCATTCCTCTGTAGATCCTGATAGGACATCTGTTTCTACATTTTGGTTGGTGTTATGAAGTAAATCATTGCTTCAGTGTACATACTGTGTAAATAAAGGTATCAGACTAGGGTTACTGGGAGTCACTGCAGTGGGAGAATCAAGGGAACCTTTAAAATGATTTAAGGTACATAATTGCACATTTGGGGGTTGGGGGTTTGATTTCAGCCTCCTCCCTGTGTGTGCGGAGTTTGCATGTTCTCCCCCATGGTTCAAGGGTTTCCCCCGGGTACTCCGGTTTCCTCTCCAAGTCCAAAGACATGCGTTGCAGGCTGATTGGCACCTCTAAATTGAATGTGTGTGCAATTATGCCCTGCGATGGGTTGGCACCCCATCCATGGTGTCCCCCGCCTTGTCCCTGTGTTGGATAAGCGGTGCAGAAAATGAACGAATGAATGAAAGCCAATTAAAGGTACACCGTAAAAGCCACTCTAAAAGCCAATTAAAGGTACACCATATACATTTTTTTTATTGAGAAAGGATACATACTAAAGGTACAAATCATACACCCTTGATGGTACCGCCCCAGCAACATGGAAGGAACCTTGTTTTTCCTTAAAAATACCTAAATGTCTTTCTGAGTCGGAATCAGGAACCAGGTTATTCTCAGCATGTCACATGCTCAGCAAAATCTCATACAGTCGCTGAAATTGTCAAAGTTGGATATTTGCCTATTCTGAGCGCTCGCTCCACAATAGCTGAGATATATCAGGGCAGATACAGACACTTTGAAAAGGTCCATAATTACATTTCACTCTCAGAGACTCCATTTTGGGCACATTCGCTGTGTAAGAAGTAATTGGTGTTCGAATATTCTCAAGAAACTTGGGACAATGTCCGTCTCTGTGAAGATAACTCACGTTCACTGCACAACTTTTACGGATCTGACCTTTGTTATTACTCTGTAATATGTAATGGCTGATCTTTTGTGAAACATAACTGGCAGCAATTATTACCAGATTTCATGCAATTATTTTTTCGCCCTTTAAATTCTACACTATATATAGATTTGATGTGTAGAGCAGACGATATTAGTGAATGAGTGAATTAGTTTTTATCCGTATGATCCATGTAATACTTGACTGATGCACCCACTTATAACATCTAAATTTACATGTTTCACATTTACACGAGTGCAGCATTGTGTAAGCAGATCACAGTGAGGTTGAGTTTACCAGCTGTGATTGGGCTGCAGATAACTACTGCTACAGCTGCATTTCCAGGGTTGCCAACTCTCACACTGCCTAAATAAGTCTCATGCCAAATTAAGTATCAAGCCAACGTTAAAAAAAACATACAACATAGTCACAAATCTGCTCATATGATAGTTTTCTGTCAGTATCGATGAAGTGTGGGGTTTAACGAAGCACTGCAACTTCTTGATTGGACCAGTCTGAAGTGGATGGGTCCTGTACAAATCACATTCCTCCCACGCCGGAGAGTTGCCAAGTCCACTTACAATACGTGACTTTTTTTTCTGAAGTCGCTTGAAATAAAAATCACGGGTTGCGGGGTTTTTTCTGGCTTGTTTAAAAAAAATATGTTGCTTGTTAGGAAAAGTGACTTCATTTTTTATTATTTTTTATTTTTTATTTATGGTCGCTATTTTCCCCAATGCACTGACATTGTCTACTCAAAGCCTCACAATAATATTGATGCTGTAGCGTATTTTGCTCTCCCACAATTATTACAGGTTATAACAAACAACAAACAAAAAAGCCTAACATACTCATATACTAATAGTAGTTATGGTTCTAATGTAATGTCCTTTTCCATCTCTCCAATCATATTCTGCTTTTTTTAGTTCCTTTCATCTTGTGAATGTAAAACTAAAATCATTAAAAGATTAATAACGTAATTTTGTGCTCCAGAAAAATATGGGTTTTGTAGACAAAGTGGTTTACATATCATATGGTTTTAAATGTGAGGTTTTGTTAAATTTTGTTGTCATGTCCATTTTAAAGTCAACCCTAAATGAGGTAAATGAGGTTTAAGCCATCTTGATTTGCATGGAGGATTGGATCCAATAATAATGAAGATTCTTATAAAATTATTATTAAAATGTTTATCAACAATGGAAAGACAATTTAATAAAAGTTGAGGACTTTGTAAGGTTGAATCATTAATATCTACAACTGAAGATTTGGTTAAAATTGGTATGCCACTGGGGATAGACTTAAATAAATAAATAAATAAATAAATCATATATATATATATATATATATATATATATATATATATATATATATATATATATATACAGTGAGGGAAAAAGTATTTGATCCCCTGCTGATTTTGTACGTTTGCCCACTGACAAAGAGATGATCAGTCTATAATTTTAATGGTAGATTTATTTGAACAGTGAGAGACAGAATAACAACAAAAAAATCCAGAAAAACGCATGTCAAAAATGTTATAAATTGATTTGCATTTTAATGAGGGCAATAAGTATTTGACCCCTCTGCAAAACATGACTTAGTACTTGGTGGCAAAACCCTTGTTGGCAATCACAGAGGTCAGACGTTTCTTGTAGTTGGCCACCAGGTTTGCACACATCTCAGGAGGGATTTTGTCCCACTCCTCTTTGCAGATCTTCTCCAAATCATTAAGGTTTTGAGGCTGACGTTTGGCAACTCGAACCTTCAGCTCTCTCCACAGATTTTCTATGGGATTAAGGTCTGGAGACTGGCTAGGCCACTCCAGGACCTTAATGTGCTTCTTCTTGAGTCACTCCTTTGTTGCCTTGGCCGTGTGTTTTGGGTCACTGTCATGCTAGAATACCCATCCACGACCCATTTTCAATGCCCTGGCTGAGGGAAGGAGGTTCTCACCCAAGATTTGATGGTACATGGCCCCGTCCATCGTCCCTTTGATGTGGTGAAGTTGTCCTGTCCCCTTAGCAGAAAAACCTGCTTCACGGCGTAGTGTGTTACCAATTGTTTTCTTGGTGACTATGGTCCCAGCTGCCTTTAGATCATTGACAAGATCCTCCCGTGTGGTTCTGGGCTGATTCCTCACTGTTCTCATGATCATTGCAACTCCACGAGGTGAGATCTTGCATGGAGCCCCAGGCCGAGGGAGATTGACAGTTCTTTTGTGTTTCTTCCATTTGCGAATAATCGCACCAACTGTTGTCACCTTCTCACCAAGCAGACTTGTGTAGGTCTACAATCTTGTCCCTGACATCCTTGGAAAGCTCTTTGGTCTTGGCCATGGTGGAGAGTTTGGAATCTGATTGATTGAGTGTTTCTGTGGACAGGTGTCTTTTATACAGGTAACAAGCTGAGATTAGGAGCACTCCCTTTAAGAGTGTGCTCCTAATCTCAGCTCGTCCCCTGTATAAAAGACACCTGGGAGCCAGAAATCTTTCTGATTGAGAGGGGGTCAAATACTTTTTTCCCTCATTAAAATGCAAATCAATTTATAACATTTTTGACATGCGTTTTTCTGGATTTTTTTGTTGTTATTCTGTCTCTCACTGTTCAAATAAATCTACCATTAAAATTATAGACTGATCATTTCTTTGTCAGTGGGCAAACGTACAAAATCAGCAGGGGATCAAATACTTTTTTCCCTCACTGTATATATATATATATATATATATATATATATATATATATATATATATATATATATATATAGTTTTATTCTTTTTCATGTATAATTGGCCATTCTTGTACAATAGGCTCATTTACAATTATCATTGTTCCAGATAAAACATCTACTGGGAGAGAAATTGTGCATGTACAGACCTGACCAGTACAGTAATGTTGTTTGTGATAGCCATGCTAAGCCGTACTTGACAGTCAATACCATGGATTTTTATAATGTTGGGGGCGGGACACTTCAGATTCTAGAGAGCATTTAATTGGACAGAAAATCTGCATAGAATGATGCCATCAAAATCGTTGATCCGTATTGGTGGTAGAGAGAGACTGTAAATTTTAAATGCATGTATCTTCTAAATACACACTTGTTTATAGGTAAACTTCAGGCAAACATATTCATACTAAAAGCCTGCAAAGACAAGGGCATGGTGACGTAGAAATAGAAACAATCAAACAGAAAAAAAAGTGATGTATGACATTACGCACATTTTACCCAGTAATTCTCATTTCCACACAGCAAAAAAGGTCATTTGATTCATAAATCTCACTCTAGCCAGGAAGCCAAAGTTGGCAACCCTGTAATCAGACAGGTTCGGTCCATCTTTCTTCACCCTCTTGTGGCTGATTGTTCAGAAGCATCCTGAAAAGCAGTCTGCAATCAGATTTTTGACACACGAACAATGCGACATTGTGCAGTTATGAATGTCTACGCTGACACGCCGCATCTGTGAGCTTCATAAAACTTT
This sequence comes from Ictalurus punctatus, assembly GCF_001660625.3. Lineage (NCBI taxonomy): Eukaryota > Metazoa > Chordata > Actinopteri > Siluriformes > Ictaluridae > Ictalurus > Ictalurus punctatus. The sequence goes on from NC_030427.2 coordinate 25,322,031, forward strand.
GACGTGCTACGTTTATGCTATTCAAGAGCCTTGCAAAATAGCCATAACAGCTCGACATGTTGTATGTTTAGTAGGTTTTGGACTGCAACAGTAAATACTTCCTTTAGGCTGCCCAGGCCAGAGATAGATGTTGGACGCATACATATTTACGAGACCTGGCATTGGCCAAGGGCTCAGGAGGAAGTCGATCCATGCCAGGAAGCTGAGCTTTCAGTCCTGGCAGAATAAATCACTGCAGCAGGCTCAGGTGGTGAAGTGGTGACCTGGCCATGTATCATCACCCAATCACACACACCACCACTGAGAAACCGGCAAAAGGAAACAGAAGGAGATGAAACTGTGTGAAACTGTGGATGAAAGGTCTTGGCATGGTTTAGAACTGACCATGTGTGTGGCTTCTAGTGTGAAAATGGACAATGCGTACCCTGTAAAAATTCCAGGAGGTCACTATATGAGTGCATAATTAATGCCAGAAATTAAATTAGTGTGAATATTTATAGTATTTACAGCATTTTAATGTTTGTGCTGGATACTCGTGATGGTGCTGCTGCTCCTGTATAGTTGCATGGTAAATATTTAGAACATAGATTTGTTTTTTTGGCATTGGTGCAGTCATCTAAATCCTGAGGACATTGTACACTTGTGGTGCTGCAAAATAACGAGCACCTGCATGACCTAAAAACCCACACCATACACCCATTAATCAGATTACTCAGTCCATATAGATATACATAGATATATATACTAATTGTAGTTATTTTCTATGTAACAATACCCAGAGAAGAAAAATCTGGTCTCTCATGTACAGGACAGCTTGAAGAGAAAGCATTATGAGAGATTGGCAACCAGAATAACAAAGTAAATCAAGAGAGAACTTATTAGAACCCAGTAATGTGAAACTAACTGTGCTTCTAAGCAACCAAGAAAAACAAAGAACATGATGGATTAAAGCTATTTATACCACAGCAGTTCTGAGTTCTTGATTCTGATTGGTCAGAAGGTGATTGATTTTCTTTAACAGCACAGCTCTGACAGGTTTATATTAACACACCAGTTATATTTCACAGAAAGGTCTTCAGGAGTTATTGTATTATTTTTTTCAGCTTTCTGGTTTCTCAGTAACATGACAAGCTCCATTTTTTAAATCAAGATCAGGAGGGAGTTCAAATGAGAGACTGGTAAGTCCCGTTTTTCGAAGGCTGCAGAATAGTAAATGTAACTACAGTATAAATGTTTTTTGTTTTTTTTTTTGTTTTTTTTTTAAAGTACGTTGTATTTTGTGGTATAAAAAGGGGGTTTGCATCCACATTGGTCCACATCACACCACCATGTCACTTATTATTTGACTGCAACATCATGCGCCCAAGGGTTATTATTCCATACATATTGTGTATGTTAAGGAAATTAAATGTTGTAGGGTTTATCAGTGCCTCTCCACGGCTCACTCACTAAAATAATTGCTACGTACAAGTCACTTTCATTTAAAAAGGAAAAACACAATGTCTTTATTTATCCTGATATATCGCATTATAATTGACTCATTTTAATGCACATTATTCAGGAAACTACTAGGAAATATTCAGTATCCAACATTTAGAAACCAATAGGAAATGTATGGAGATGTAAGATTGAGGATTGTCCGGATATCTAAATGCAGTCATCAAATTATTCCCAAAATACAAATTTATGTATTTATTTCCTTGTTTGTTTGTTTGTTTGTTTGTTTGTTTGCCGCTATCAGATTGTTTTGTATATGTATCCACACTACAAAATGATAATATGGCTTTCAGGTAATTTAAGGACTAGTATTTACAACCTTCTGGTCGCTAATTCTAACCATGAAGCTGCCAATGTTTCCTATCATCATAAGGATACATGACTCAAATGTACAAAAACCACATTGAGCAGAGGAACATGCAAGAAATAGACAAGAGATGGAAATTTCTTCATTATCCATCTGTGTATTTGACTTCCTACCAACAAAGACTCAGTAATACCATTTTAAGAATAGGAGAAGATTAAAAGTATGGGGTACAATTATTGGTAGACTAGCAGTCAATCAATACATTCAAAACACATTAGTCTTGGGTTACAGTTTGTTTAAGCACAATGTGTTCAGGGGGAATACAGATCACCCGTGAACATCCAGTGAGGCAATGAAATGTGTTAAACTAATTGAATGCACTTGGACATTATTCTAGTCTTAACAAAGCACTGCATAGGAAATGTCATCGCACAACTTTATTACTGTATCATAAACTTTGATTGCCAAGCAGTAATCTCTTTTGTAGAAATGGCTATGTTTCACATACGGGGCAGCCTTTATTTCTAGTAAATCAACCAATCATATAGTCATAATGAACTAGGATTAATTGCCTTGCACAGTTTTAGGTTTCACAGTGAAACTGTACTGTGCATCATTGTTGTAATCTTAAAAACTCTTTGATGAACACATTTAGATCTCTGAATCTCCCATTGTCCTGAAGAGCTGGTACAAGATACAAAGCAGGCAACAGCCCACAATTAAAGGTCAAGAGTTACAGCCATAAAGACTGGGATTCATTGTCATCTGCACAGCTTCTGTCCTCAGGCTGTAAGTCTCACAAATAAGGACCCTTTCAATAACCCACCTCTGAGACGTGTTATTAAATAGCATTTTATTGTTCACACAACTAAGACGTATGCTGTTAATATACTCAACACCCTCAATACTACATACTTGTATGTTTATATTTCGAGCTTTTCCACACTATATAACACTGGCTTTTGCACACACACACACACACACACACACACACACACACACACACACACACACACACACACACTGATCAGCCATAAAATTAAAACCTAATATTGTGTAGGTCACCCTTGTGCCACCAATACAGCTCTGACACGTAAAGGCATGGACTCCACAAGACCTCTGAAGGTGTGCTGTGGTGTTTAGCAGACATTAGCAGCAGATCCTTTAATTCCTGTAAGTTGCGACGTGGGGCCTCCATGGATCAGACTGGTTTGTCAGCACATCCCACAGATGCCCGATCGGATTGTGATCTGGAGAACTTGAATTTTTTGTCATGCTCCTCGAATCATCCATGAACAATTTTTGCAGTGTGGCAGGCCACTACAATTAGGGAATACCATTGCCATGAAGGGATGTACTTGGTCTGAAACAGTGTTTATTTAGGTGGTACGTGTCAAAGAAACATCAACATGAATGCCAGGAGCCAAGGTTTCCCAGAAGAAGATTGCCCAGAGGATCACGCTTCCTCCGCCGGCTTGCCCATAGTGCGTCCTGGTGCCATCTCTTCCCCAGGTAAGTGATGTACACGCACCTGGCCATCCACATGATGTAAAAGAAAACGTAATTCATCAGACCAGGCCACCTTCTTCTATGACTCCATGGTCCAGTTCTGATGCTCACATGTCCATTGTGGTTAGCCTTCACTCCACATGTGCACCGATGAGCCTTGGGTGCCCAGGACCCTGTCGCCAGTTCACTGGTTGTCCTTCCTTAGACCACTTTTGGTAGGCACTAACCATTGCACACCAGGAACACTCCACAAGACCTGCTGTTTTGGAGATGCTCTGACCCAGTCGTCTAGCCATCACAATTTGGCCCTTGTCAAAGTCACTCAAATCCTTACACTTGCCCATTTTTCCTGCTTCCAACACATCAATTTCGAGAACTGACTCTTCACTTGCTGCCTAATATATCCCACCCCTTGACAGGTGTTATTGTAATGAGATAATCAATGTTAACCTCTTCACCTGTCTGTGGATTTAATGTTATGGCTGACCGGTGTGTTGTATATTGTTTGTCTCCTTGTTTAGATTTGGTTATATTGTGGTTTATATTTTGTGAAATAAAACCAACTAAATTTGTTAGAAAATATGCAAGCAGGTACAAACAAAACTAATAACTGCATGAGTTAAGTAAAAAAAAAAAAAAAACAACAACAACAGCAAAAAAAAAACAAACACTCAACATTCTCCTTAAGGTTTATGTTCCCTCCAGCAACCTGTGATGAGTTATTGACCGATGCCTGATAGTGTCTTCTCAGTGAGGCATGAGGTCCCTTTCCAGAACCTTCAAACTGGCTGTCCCTCAGAGGTGGAATGAACTTCTAACCTCAATCTGGACAAGAGAATCAGTCATCATCTTCAAAAAATGGCTAAAGTTCAACCTCTCCTGTGAACACTTAACTAACCCATTACTTGTCTCCACTCAGAAAAATAATCACTTTCTCCCTGCTCTTACACCTCTACTCTGTGCACTTTGCTCCTCTAGCACTCAATATGTGGTAGCACTACTTGTATGGTTCTCGCTTTGCTTGTATTTCCTCATTTGTTAGTCTCTTTGGATAAAAGCATCTGATAAATGAATAAAATGTGAATTTGAAAAGACTTGTGCAGATCTATGGTTGAGAACAGTTATGAACTCGAGTGATATAGCTGAGGTTGAGGAACAGTCAGAGCCAGAACTCAAACACCAGTCTTTCCAGGTGCATAAATCCACCTAATAATACTGTATTACTCAATTTAGCTTTTAGCCATTATATTACTGGACTATTGAGATTTGTACCAAGAAAAATATTTGTACAATCTTGCACTTGGAAAATGAAAGATTCTGATTCTGTTACGGAAATAGCATATGCATTCTCCCCAGTATGATATCATAATGTCAGTAAAGTGTGTGTGTGTGTGTGTGTGTGTGTGTGTGTGTGTGTGTGTGTGCAGAATTTGTAGGACCTTTTTTTTTTTTTGACCAACCTGTTTTTTTTTTGTGTTTTTTTTCAATATTGTCCATATTTTTAATAGCTGTAAATTTGCGATGTTTTTACAAATAATGCAGTGCTGACTATTTGTCACATCACAGCAAACCAGTGACTACATTTCCCATCCTGCACTGCGGCCTACAAACATGGCCGCCATGGACCGCAATTCCTCAGACCAACAGTATAAAGAAATTGTTTGAACACAATGACTGTGAGAAACATTGAGTGTTATCACCGTACCATACGTTTGTACCCTGTTCCTCGTTTCGTTTCATGCTCTTTGATCTTGTTTCTTGTTTCTTGTTCTCGATTCTCGCCTTGCCGCGTTTATGCCTGTTTGCAGATCGCCTGACCCATTGCCTGTTTTTGACCACTCTGTTGTCTCATGATTTGGATTTGTCTGCCTGCCTCTCTTTATTAAAAGCTCTTATCTGCACTTGCATCCGTCCTAACCTTCATTAAGTGGATAACGTGACACTGTTATTATAGATAAATGACATACCCAGTCATAACATCGCAAAGCCTTTTCTCTACATGATGCCTATTTTATGACAAAAAACTACCGCCAAAGAAAAGATGGCTGCATGCTTTTTGATTTGCAGAGTATTTAACACGCTAAGGCGCGTTGAGATACGAATGTAAGAGCACCCACATGAGTAAATAAAAATGGAGTGTAATGGTATTATCGATTGAGTCTGACCTTAGACCAGGTTGAGCAGTGGAGTGTTTCCAGAATCTGAAGTGTACACATCATCCTATTTGGTGTTAGAAATGAGGAAAGAAAAAGTAGTGCAAAAAAAAACCAAAAAACAGTCTGGGATATTTCCAGCTTTTACTTTTGAGATTTTTCTGTGTGTTGTCAGTCAAAGCAGTGGAAAAGTGCAATAGGATGCTCTCTCTCAACACTTTTCTGTCTCTGCTTTTGTGACTTTTGTCTTCAGACAGCCTATCCGCCCCACTGAATGTAACCATCAAGACCTTAGATGGCAATGCGGCTGTGGTCACATGGGAAATCTTCGAGGGAGATCCGGTCATCGGGTTTGCCATCACACAGCAGGTACCGATGTACAGTGTCAAATGTGTTCAAAAGTATCATAGGTCATTCATTTTTTTTTTTTTTTGTCCCGGTGTTTAAGTATATTATGTAGATACAGTATGAGCATGTACAGTATATATATATATATATATATATATATATATACACATGCTGAAAATTTATGCTGAGAATTTAGCGGGCTTGTGTGCGCATGTGTGAGTGTGTGTGTGGACTGGGGAGATGTGCCAGTACGCAGTGTGCTCCAGTAAGTAATGAAGAGCAGAATCACCATCTGTTGGAGCACAAAGTCATTACAGCTTGTCACCAAAGTCCCAGACCAAACACTATCCCTGAGTTTCAATAACAAGCCAACAATGGCCTGTTCTACTTCCTTTCATCCCGGATTGCCAGGGCGGTTTCCTTATGAAGTAGTGGAGTTTTCCCTTTTTGCTCATTACTTTGCTGAGTGCTAACAGTAAAGTCATCACCTTGTGACCATGACCACATGTATGCAGCCTATTAAAGGCCTTTTCTATGTCACACTCGTTCTCTTTCCCATTCTCAATTTGGTTGAGGACGTGGAATGAAACGGCTGAGTATAAAGCTGTAATCCTATTGTTATGGTTAAATTCAATTTCATTTCTTAATAATGGATTTTGTGGTGCTTGGCAGGATGTTAAATACATACATATATATATATATATATATATATATATATATATATATATATATATATATATATTTATATTTATATTTATATATAAATATATGCTGATTAATACTTTTCCAGGACCTTATACTGGACTTGTTTTGACTGTACCAAAACTACTTGATGTGTAGATTCATGATATATAATCCCAATTAAGTCCAATTCAGTTGCAGGTTGTAACACTACAAGATGTGGAAAAGTTTAAGAGGGTGAATATTTATCAGTCCTTACAGGATTTTGTGTGTGTGTGTGGGGTGGGGGGGGGGGGGGGGGGGGGGGATGGCGAAATTGGCAAAATTGTAATTGCACAAAATTGTTTTGCGCGGCCTTTCACAGTGATGTCTGTTGGTAAGTGAAACCTTTTAGCTGTACTTATGGTCGATGCATGTGAATAGAAGATGGCTTTGGCTGAATGCACGTTGCGATGATGTCACATGACGCATCCTGGCCCGAATCTGCGGAAAGTCTCCGGTAATTTTGAAAATTTCCAAGCTCTTCCGAATATCAGGGTTTGCTTTATTTTATGTTCATTTCTGTGATAGTGAAATCCTGGAAGGACTGACTTATGCAATGCACTGCAATACTAATTACCAAGGGCTTTTGAAAACTCTGTTCCCGTTTTCCTTCATATGGCCACTGTTTGTTAAAGGTTATACAATTTTCCTAGTTGTGAAGGGTATCCCATGTCAAAAATGTTAGTAGATTATATGTTATCTATGTAGCGAGTGATCTGAAGAGTTATCCCAATGTGTAATTGATTCTACTCCACTGTATAGTGCACTATTTTGGGTCTGTGTCTGAGCATAGTGGAAAATATACAGCACATTCATGAAACTCCACAATGCACTGTAATAGGTTATGTGCAAATATCATAACAAAGTACCTATAATTTGCTGTACCGTTTGAAATTAACACATGACCTGTGCAGACCTATAGTGATTTTCAAAAGGAATATTTGAGTAAGACCACTATTTAAAACTATAATTTGGCACTGATAAACATCGTTTTGTCACAATCTTGTGACGTATTTTTTGCAGTGCCTGGACCCCTCACATTTCTCTCTTCCTGTTTTGTTTATTGTAGAAGAAGGATGTGCGCATGATGCGCTTCATCCAGGAAGTGAACACTACCACTCGGTCCTGTGCATTATGGGATTTGGAGGCTGATACAGAGTATATTGTCCATGTACAATCCATCAGCATGAGTGGCACAAGCCCTCCCAGTGATCCTGTCCTCTTCCGCACACCAAAAGAGTCTGAGAAAATGGCATCCAAAAGTCCTGGTAAGTTGAAGATAAAGTGTCTCAGTCTTATCATATAGAATGTCTTAACCCCTTCCACTTTCAGAAATTCTTTATTGGCAAAGAAAAAGTACTGGAAGAAGCACAAACCCTTCACTTGAGGTCAAAGAGGAAATATATATTACATAGACAAGATAAGTATATTGGTCAATTATTACACTGTTTCGCTGGGTGTCCAAAAACTACACATCTTCTTGAACTTAAGGACTGGCACTATTTTATGTTTAAGGTTTAAAAGTAAATATAAATGTTATATGTATAATATGGGTTTTCTTCAGGGTCTATGGTTTGCTCCCATCTCCCAAAAACATGCAGTAGATTTACAGTGCAAAATCCATATCATTCATCTAGCACCTGCATTTCTGGTGCCCCATGTGAGGAGGTATATTTCTTAAAGCAGCAGGTTTATATGTGGCAGACATACTGTATAAATTGGGATAATTAAATGTAATATCCCAAACTGCAGCCACATGCTCCTTCTTCTACTTTCAGCTGCTCCCGTTAAGGGTCACCACAGCAGATCCCCCATCTCCATTTGGAAATCCAGTTTACAATTCGCCTATTTGATTTGGCACAGATTTTACGCTGGATGCCCTTCCTGATGCAACCCTACCATTTTACCCAGGCTTGGGACAGACACTGAGAGCGCACTAGCTTGTGCAACTCCTGTGGCCAGGTTTGGTGCTCAAACCCACTATGTGTGGGGCTCAAACTCACCATGCTGAGATTAATGCTGTGTCCCAATTCACCTACTATCCATTCTAAACAGTATCTGAGATTAGAATTAGTGTGACCCAAATCATTGTATATCGAAATGAGTATCCCAAAGGTGATCTACTATTTCCAGTAGATTTTCAAAAGTGTCGATCTGTCGATACTTTTTCAGATAATATTGCCCACAACTCCTTGCACGATGTAGGAGGAGTTTTGTGACGCAGGTAACGTTTCCTCCTGATTGGCCGATACAGCGACTGTGTGAGTTCAACAATGGTTTAACCATTTTAGAGAGGTTTAAATGAAATGTGGAACAATAGTATGGATTATATAAGGAATAATGAACGAAGGAAAGCTGAAATGCAACGAGAAGTCTCTCCCATTACATGATGTGTAAGTATGTCCCAATGCTTCCATACTCTTTTGCTACACACTCAAATGTATGCACTTTTTCTTCACAAAAAGAGTAAATACATTTAGTGCACGGTATAAGTAGGTGAATTGGGATGCAGCATCAAAGTCTCGTGCTCTACCGACTGAGCTAGCCGGGCACTAAATTCCAGCGATATATATTTACACTTAAATTTGCTTACATATAAAATCTAAAAGTAAATGATTGATGCTTTTTCTTGCAGTTGATTTAAACTATACATATACACAGTTAGTGATGTCCTTTAAAGCTGAAGACTAAAAATAATCAAGTCAAGTACAAATACTCCAAACAGATACTTAAGTACTCCTACTCCATTACTCTCCATAGATGCACAGACATAAGATATTGACCAGATGCATTAAAAACTGAGGTTCAGGTCAGCATATGATGAAAAGCGGGCTTGAAAATGGTTTGCAACCAGATCATTAACATCGATTCATGCATAAACACAGCAGGGTGGCCATTATATGGCTAATCTAAAAATACACTCTAATTCAAAGTGAAAATGTCAGCCTTTATTACAGGACAGACTGCCTTATCTACACAACCCATAATATTTCCAGGTTTATGTTTTCAAATCCATTTAGTGACCCACGTTTTCATATAAACTTGTGGCGACCATTTAATTATTCATTGGTGCTGATGTTTCAGGTAGAGGTGAAGTACGATTCACACTGTGCCGGAGAACAGTGCAAAACCATTATAGTAAGGTAGACATGCTCAAATTATGATATGTTGCCAGCACCTTTTTTTACCATGAAATGTCTGAGAATGTGCAACGTTTCAACGACTCTCACATCCATTTCTGAGAATGACCCGATGTTATTTTCTTACAACCATTTACTATGAGTCATGCAAAAGGGGTAAAAGCTTCAGGAGAACTTCTCAAGTGAACAGGTAAAAAAAAAAAAAAGATTATAGAACACTTTCTTTAGGCAGCATAATAGATGAACAAGTGACATGTTGATTGCTCCTTTCAAAATTAATTACAACATTGACTGTGTACATAAGCAGCTGTGTTTTGTTGATCGTAATGAGTTAAGTCGTTAGCATTTGCATATGTGATAGTTGATGGAAACGATTTTAAAGTTGCCGAAAACTGTTGCTTTTCTTGACTGAAGCGGAAATGTGCATAAAATTAGACAGAAACGATAGCAAACTGAGATCATTTACAGCGAGTTTACACACTTTTGATGCAATATGTCAATGGTGACATGCAGGCATTTACTAAAAACACTGTTCCATAATCAGCCATTAGCACTTGAGTTGCTCTCCAGTTAATCGAGCAAGCAGTCTTCCGCTTCACTTCATTCCAAATAGCTTGAGGGTGGCTAATGAGCGCGGACAGTAAATCTTTTTCACCATACGCCTCCTGTTTCAAGGTGAAGTGGCATCATGTTGCTTTTTTTTTGTTCTGGGCTTATGACATGCATCCGCATTGACAAGCAGAAAAAAAAAATGCACAGCTTCAGAAGCATGGAGAAAATGATAGCTTTTCAGCTTTAGCAGAAAGAGATAAGAGAGTTCCTCCATTGCGAGCTGTTCTATCAATCCAGCTGGCCTGTCCACCAGGGCTCATCAGAGGCTAACACAAATAGGGAATTCACAAATGATCTTAATTACCACCAGCCGCTTTACAACTGCTGCCAAGAAGGATGATCTCCTGATATGAGACAGGACTTTAAAGACAGGAAGGGGAGAAGCATGTCCTGAGAGACACCTTCAATTTCCAGTGGCTGATCATAGCTCCTGATCAAAGTCTTCAGCTTCTCATTAGTCAACGCAGTACCATTCGCTACCACTCACTTCACATCAAAACTCCCTTTTAAAACTTACTGTACAAGCCAAAATCTATTCTTAGGTAACATCCAGAACTTATTATGTGTCAGTACCCATGGTGTTTTCTTTCGCTTTGTCTTCGTAAGCATGTGTATGTGTTTGTGTATCTTGTCAGATGAGGTGACGATGAAGGAGGTTGGCCAGGCTGCCCAGCTGAGGGCCGGAGAGCTGATCATCATAGTAGTGGTCCTAATCATGTGGGCAGGTAACAGATTTACACCAAGAGTTCTAACCAACATTCATATTTTTATTATCATTATTATTATTATTATTATTAGTAGTAGTAGTAGTAGTAGTAGTAGTAAGTAATAGTAGTCTCAGTGCTGCCACCTTTCACTACTCTTAGCAGTCTGAGACTCTTTGAGGCAAGATTTTGTATATTTATATAAGTGTCATAATACTACAGCAGGTCACACCCATGCTTTCTCACCTTCTTGCAAACAGAAGCATGCACAAACTATGAACACTATGCTAGTCATTACTGTATTCCTAAGTCTACACAACCACACAGATTAAAAAAAATGAATATATATATATATACACATATATATATACACATGGTTTTAAAATGGGGTTTTCCCCAGATATCTCAAGTAAGAGTGGATCAGTGCCACTTTTTTCTCCACTGTTTTCTCAAAGTGACACGGAGAAGTAATGTTCTGTATATGGATGTAATGAAGTCACAGTTGCATGGGATAATTTAAAGAAAACAAACATGTTACAAATGTGCCAGCTCTTCCCAAGTAGTTGCAGTTATTGCTGTAGTAGTAGTAGTAGTAGTAGTAGTAGTAGTAGTAGTAGTAGTAGTAGTTATACGTTTAATAGTAGTTGTATTAGTATTAGCATTAGTGATAGTTGTTGTTGTTGTTATTATTATTATTATTATTATTATTATTATTATTATTATTATTATTATTACTTATACTACTATTATTAGTGTATTATTATTATTATTATTATTAGTAGTAGTAGTAGTAGTAGTAGTAGTAGTATTGTTATTATATTATTATTATTATTATTTGTAGTAGTAGTAGTAGTAGTAGTAGTTGTAGTAGTAATTGTTGTTGTGGTTGATGTTGTACTGGTATCAACTGCTTTTAAAAGTAAAAACAAAATTTACCCTACAATTATTCAACTTAATGCAGAAACAACTCCTTTCCAAACTATAGTGTCTCAAATATATCAAAAGAAAACCAAGCTTTTTTTTTTAACCCCCTGTCTGAGGCATAACTGTTATTAGATAATATTTTATGTGAGGTTAGACATTATATTGGCCTGATTGTTTCAAGAATAATCACAGTTTATACCTTGCTTTCGATTGTGACTCATAATTTCTATCCAACATCCCAAGGGCATTTTGTTTTTCAATCCAAATGTGATTTACAAAGATCAATTGGGAAGAGAACCTACCAATGTGGTAAGACTCCTGATGTGTATTATGAGATTGATTAGATAGTCTTCTTTAAGGCTGTGCAATATATTATTTATAAATCATTATCGCAATATTGCCATTTGTATTGCTGAACGTTCATAAGGATGCAATTAATAAATAGGCCCACTTACCCAAGTGTGTCCTGGCTGAACGGTGTACAAGAGAGAGAAAAAAGTGATAGATAGAAAGAGACAGAGAGAGACAAAGGAGTTTCTGAGTTTCTTTGGTCTAATTAGACCACTGGGGTTTTCCATTCTCTGTTTAGTCCATATCAGGCAGGAAAACAGAACTGGATTAGAGTTTCCCAGGCACGGAAAGGGAATAAGCCCCTGTTGTGCAGCGTGTTGGTGTGTTAGTGTTTTCCCTGCTCTACCACCTGACTCAACTATAGCTAATTAACAAGCCCTTTGTTAGGTTGAAATTTGTGTGTTAACACAGAGAAAGCATGAAATTTTGCTAAATGAATACTCAAAATTGACATTTATGGTACAGCTAAGAAAATCAAAAGCCACACATCACACTTCACACTTTTAGAGCTCATTTATAACTGGTTTATAATGTTTGCCCAAATGTACAGAGATCCATCTTCAGCTTTTCTATTATCTCCTTTCCCCTCTAGACATCCCCCATCCATCACTATCCCTGACTACCTCTCTCCACTTCAGCCTTTCTCTGAAGCCCAGCTTTCCAATAACACGCACTAGCCATTTCCTCTTGAGGAAACTTCTAATCGCCATCGTGATTAGCGTGAATGAATTTTGCTAGATGAGTGTTAGCAGAACTTACCCAGAAACCAGTGTAGTCTTATGCAATTTTCTTTGCAAAACACCTCTTAATATTCTCTCTTATTGTAATCATAGTCAATAAATTTAATATTTAAAAATATATGTACAACATTTGGGGTTTTTTCTATATTGAACTTTGGTTTTATGATGCCATCTGTACATCTTAGTGGGTTTAGTTGGTTAAGCTTGGTTAACGTTGGCTAGTTAGCAGACTAGCTAGTTAGCACAATATGACCTTGAAGGAAACCGCTGCATGTAAACTACCCAAAATGATATTAGTGTGTCACATTAAAATAAGGGCAGACTAGAAGTAATGCTCTTAAAAAAAAGAAACATTGACTTTAAATGACAATGACAAATACATAAAAATAAAAAAATTGTTCATAACAGTGACCAAGGAGTAGGATGTGCCTCATGGTGTTATCAAACAAGGATATGGAAACCCTAAGAACAACTGCTATAGACAACAATAGACATGCTGATTTGAAGTCACTGAGGCCATGACTGGATTTGGGACTGCTTTAAATTTGAACTTTCTCTTTACAGGCGTAATAGCTCTCTTCTGCCGTCAGTATGATATCATTAAAGACAACGAGCCCAACAACAACAAGGATAAAGCCAAGAACTCATCGGAGTGCAGCACCCCCGAGCACCCTACAGGGGGCCTATTGCGCAGCAAGGTCTAACCAACCACAGGCAATAACAGGCTTCAGCCTCAGGACACGTATGTCTATTTATACTCATATGGTATATTCCATACATTTATGTAGCCCAAGAGCTTTTCAAGAAATGTTTAAAGCCCCTGTCAACATATTTTTATAATTAGCTTTTTATTATTAGATATAGTGAATGTAACATTGAATGTAAAAGAAAAAAAAAAATGTTGTTGTTTTTTTTCAGTTGAGAGTTTTCTGAGTTTCTTTTTTTTTCTGGTGCTTTTATCTGGCCAATTTGAGTTAAGTGGGACTAAATCAATTAGAATCCATCTGTATACCATCTGTTTACTGTCTAAGTGAAACTGCATTTTATATACAGAATCATAATGTAACAGTTTATGTGTGAATTTGGCGATTTCATGCGGCAGAAGCGGATGCAGTTTATTAGAAGGCAGAGTGGCAGACAGTTCCAAGAACATGAGATGGAGACAGAAAAAGGTCTGGCGATCAGCAAACAGTGTAACAAGGGATATCCAAAAATCACAAAACTAGGAACGATAGTGAGGTCAAATTACCTGGTAAAGCAACAAGAATTAACAAAGACTTGATATGTCAGGAAACAGGTAACTGAACGATACTTTGTATCGTGTGTATGTTTGGAGTGAGTATACATAGGGTTCGGTGGTGATTAATTCCAGGTGTCACTAATCAGAAGTTTGGTGACTGTGAGCGTGACAGTGTCTGTCCCTGCGTCCCACTTGACATACAAACTAAATAGTATCTGACAGGAGAATTCGTATGTCTCAAATCATAGTATGTTGAAATGAGTATCCCTAAAGTACCCGGATGGTCTACTATTTCTGGTAGATTTTTGAATTGTGGATCCATGGATCACACTTCAGGTAATACTGCCTACAATATTGCCTTGCGATGGTTTGCTTCACCAAATTCAAGGGCACATTTCAGAGAGGTGTAAATGAAATGTGGAAAAATAAATAAATCAAGGGAATTGTATTCTATGGTATAAATTATAATATTAAGGAATAATGAATGAAGATAAGCTGAAGTGCAACGAGGAGTTTATTTATGGTGACAGCGTTCTCTTCCAGGTAACAACGTTCTCTTTCGTTACATGACGTGTTAGTATGTCCCAGTACTTCTGCCACACACTCAAAGGTATAGTACTTTTTCTTCACAAAGGAGTACATACTTTTAGTGCATAGTATAAATATGCCAAATGGGATGCAGGGATAGACTGTGTGTGATGGGAATTGGAGTCTGTGGCAGCCATGTTTGTTGGCAGTGGTGCATTATGGGAATTACAGTCTGTTTTTCGATTCTGGCGTTTTCCTGACAGGCAAGCAGATCTACAGTACCTCCCTGTTTTTGTATTTGTTTTTTTTTTTTTAAGAATTACTAGAATGGCTACACAACAATTCAGGTAGGCACGCTTTATTTTTTGTCTAATAAACGTGGTATTGCTTTAGTCAAATTATTTAGGCATGGGCATGGTAAAATGTCATGACATTACAAACAAAAAACATATGACCGCCTTAATCTGATTTTGATTAGCTTGCAACTCATAAATATCCCTAGTAACATATGATTGCAAGAAGCTAAATGAGAGCATATTAAAGCATATTTTAAACCATTTTAAACCAGACATGATAAGTACACCTCTTCTGCATGACTGCGATGCGATTCAATTAATTTCAGTTTTAATTGTGTAGCGCTTTCAACAATGGACATTGTCATGAAGCAACTTTACCCAGAAATCTGGGTGTAGATTTAGATCTCTATCGAGCAAACCAAAGGCAACGACGGCAAGGAAAAAACGACATGAGGACGGAACCAGACTTCCAGGTGTACACCGGATAGTGGGATTATAAATTATTACAGTATACAGGTGTAGAAGAGTAAAGACAGACAAACAGTACTAAGTGTGTTGAAAGGATGTTCAGTATGAATATGTTGTGAATGAATCCTGGGATGAGCACAGGTCTTTATGATTACAGCAGCAGCTCTTAGGTACCAATTTACAGTATCCAGGTGTGATTATCTACTGAAGAAAGGGTAAGATTTGGGCATAAACTGTTAATGACAGAACACATGAGTGACTGGAAAACAGTTTTGAGTTCTTTCAGGGAAAGAATCAGTTGCTGAAGTACGTTGGCTTGGTGAATGGGAGTGTGAATCGTTGCCAGAGGGGCACACAGTGGCTTAGCACGTTCGCCTCACACCTCCAGGGTCGGGGGTTCGATTCCCACTTTGACCCTGTGTGTGCGGAGTTTGCATGTTCTCCCCGTGCTGCGGGGGTTTCCTCCACGTACTCCGGTTTCCTCCCCCAGTTCAAAGACATGCATGGTAGGCTGATTGACATTTCCAAAGTGTCCGAAGTGTTTGAATGGGTGCATGAATCACTGCCCACTGCGCCACTGGGCCATCATCAGTCTTCTTGACTTAGTCTTACCGCTGGATCATGGTGGTCACCGGGAAGTGAGAGTGAGGCCGATGCTGCACAAGTCTTCCTCACTATAATCCAATTCAGGCACAAGTCGATTCCCAGTTTGTGTTATCCATAATGGAGACAGAAATGGAAACTTTCGGTCTTAGTCGAAATCGACGGACGAACTCCGTTGCCAGAGGGATGTGGTTGGAAAGTGATATATGAAGAGTGGTAGGGGGTGCAGGTGGTTTTTATAGCTCTTTTCCTCATATACTTGCTGAACATTGAGTGAACACAGGACAGGTCACATCCAGTTATTGTATTGATCCTCAGTTGTTGCCTTTTTGTTGTTGTTGCCAGGGGCTTTAACCGATCCAGATGAGTTCTGATTCAAATTCTGTCTACAATGCTCTGAGATACATTGGTTATCTCTTGGCTCCTTATTGTCAATGTGTCCCTCCCACAGAGTCGAGACATACCGGAAAGCCATCATGTGACATTATTGTGAAACAAGAGTGCCCATCTTCATTTGAAAGGACTCTCTAATATCACATCCTATAAACAGATACGGACCCCTTGGTGCTTGTCTATGAAGTGCACAAAGACAATGATACACTCGAGCACATTTGACAAGAATACTTGAGCACATCTGAAAACTGAAGTGAAGACCTGAGAATTGAAAACTGCATGACCGGGTGTTCCCTCGGGTCAGGCTCCGAACAGAAACGTTCCCTAAGCTCTGAGAAGAGAGAGCTAGAAATCCCAGGACACTCTGCCTCCAGCGCCACCTCGCACAGATAAGCAAAATGTGTCATCACCTTTGAGGGAAGATGATAATAAACCAGAATCGTGCTATGAATGAAGGGGAACAATTCTTTCCCCCCAAGCTTTCTCTTCTTATCAATGCTGAAACAGGATCATATGAGGAAGGGGATAAACTGAAGCTATTTCACATATCTCTCCGTCTTTCTCGCTGCATATTCTCTCTTATAGATTTTTTTTTTTTAATCTCGTTTTATGCCATTTGGTTGCAATTTTCATCATACTTTTCCTTTTCTTTCCATTCATTTTTTCCTTGCTTGAGGTTTCCTTTTTCACCCTGAAAAGGAGTCACCGCTGTAAATGTGATAATGTATATTGGTGCAGTGCGATCTCTCTCTCCATAAGCACTCTCTCGCTCTCAGGGCATCCGAGTTAAAATCCAGAGGATGAATAATACAATGGCTCATGCTGAACTTCATCCATCACACCATCCATGCCAGTCCCATCGCAATATATAGACGATATATTCGTACATTATATTAATACAGTGATGGAGAATATATTTAATCACTCGTGTGTATTGAGTAACTCAACAGCTTGCCGTTGATGATGAGTATATAAATGTAGAGTAAGTTATTTTGCTCCTCATTACCTGGTAATGGTCATGTTTTATGAGTACTGCTATAATTATGCTTCTGCAGTGACGTATGGCTCCATTAGAGATTCTGGTGCCTTTCCTCCAAAGCATTTCCTTGCCAGTGTCCCGTCTCCTTCAAGACCTTCAACGCCCTCTTGTCTCATTCTTGTGTAATAAATTTTCCGTTTGACAGTTTAAGGGAAGTATGTGAGATGAGAGAACGGCTTGACAGCACGCTATTGGTGTGTCAGGACTGATGGACTTGTCACTTACAGCGCAGCCGCTGACATGGACGTCGTCCTCCTGGGACAAACTCAACAAGTCATCAGTTTGCTGGACGCAATAAGAACATGCTTAATGCAGGTCAGATGTCTAGAAAGAATTGATTTGTACCCTGACAGGACGTGCAAATATGGAGAATACTGTATGTCCAAAAGAGCAGATGGAGTCCAGTTTTGCTATACAAACATAATAATGCACCTGTAGCATCACACTAACATTAATGGGGATTTTTTAAACATTTAGACCCATGAGTTAGTTTGTATGCTCTAGAATAAGGACCAAATTATTACTTAAATAAGATGCTTTTTCGCAATGTGTACTACTTATAAATTCATGTTGACTAACTGGGAGTCTATAATTATTAGGGATGCCAGCTGGTCGATACTATTTTTCAGACTCAGTTTGAGTACGTATTTGTTTTTTTACACGTCAATACCGACAACGAAATACATAACCTACTTAGTATTCATCAATCAGGGATGTCAGGGAATATTGTATTTAGCTCTGTTTAGGTTTCCTTTTCATATTGCGGCCCTGAAAAGCACAGAGATGCGTGTTCATGCACTTTCACCACTAGGCTTGTTCTTTAACATTGGTTAAACATAAGTTAACATTAGCTAGCGAGCTGATTTTAAATGAAGCGCATTAGCTAGCTACATTAGGTACTTTGGATCATGTCTTGTTGCAGTGCAGAGTAGGTTTTGTTATTAGAGCTGTAATTAAAGTACGAATAATTTGTTGAAAATAACCGATAATGGCTGATCCTAACGAACAACATGCTGGGTAAGTTATTTTCACTCACCTAGCATTGTCTGGAGACATCTTTTCTCACCTACCCAATGTTTGCTGCTAGCACTGAACTCCTCGGGCTGGCTTTTCTGTTCAAGTAACCAGATTTTTTTTGATCAGGTTATTATAGGAATATGCTGTAGTTCCTCCTCTTGATATTTTCACAGAGCACAGTTTGCCGTCTGCTTTGATTGCTGTTGTTAATCGTGATGTACGTCCAGATCACAGTCATTTCGCCTTGCTTGTTCATTCGCGCATAATATCGCGTATAATCGGATGTTGGTATTAGAGTAATTTATGATAGATTATGATTAGGAATAAATGAGCATGGTATACCAGTATCAGGTAGCATCCCTAATCATTATAATTACTATAATTTGGCTGCATGATGTGCATATTAGCAATAATAATATTGCACCATACTGCGACTGTGATATTCCCTGTGATATTTTAACACCCAGTGTTGAACCCTGGTTAAAGACTTTACTTTGAATTTGTATTAATCAGGATAACAGCACATCATAAGCCACTTGGTGACATACTTAAGGGCTCATCTATGTATTTATTACATATTTCAGCTGTCAGAGATATCAGTATTACAATTTCCAATATCGAGATAGCGTTTAAGGAAACAGCATGTCATGCAGCTTTTCTCGCAACGATTGGTATTCAGCGCCGTAACTGATTGATGGCAGTGTTAATCATGTGGGTTGAAGGGTACTTGAAGGAGTCTCACTGCATTTAAACACTCCCCCCCACCCCCGTCCAGACATACGGCCATTACATTGTCATGGCGGCAGCCTAACAGACTGGCCTCTCGTCTGTTCCTTCATTTTTCATGCCATCCCTCCCACTGCCAGCGGAAGAAACTCAATACTTCTCATCTAATGACTGCTAATTAACCTTGGCCACAGGGAGAAAGCAGGAGGGCCGCCGGGTGAAAAATGGCAGACATCAATATACTGACTGGGCAGCTTACATAAGGCAGAGAGGATTATATTTTCCCCTCCACAGATCATCACTTTCCTCCTGCTAGTTCCTGCTCAAGAAGATACAATGAGAGACACCGAATGAGAACGAGACGAGACCACAGTGTTCCTAACCAATGCTCGGCTGTATTGACCAGAGACGATGTCCCACACGTAACCCACAAAATAATCAGAGAGGCAAATGTTCTTCTCACTCCCACAATCAGTAATGGCTTTTTTTTTGTTTGTTTGTTTGTTTTTTTTTGTTTTTTTGTATAGGTATTAACACGTCTAGCCTTGAAAACGGTTTGGATTTAAAATCACTTCCATAATAAGAGTCTGCAAGTAAGAATGTGAAATGTCTGACTCTTAGTAATTCTTTTGTAAATTCTCAGATTTTCATTTTTTTTTTCCCCCCCTAAAGTCCTGTTTTACTCTAGGCATAAAAAGAAAAACTTTCTATGAAGGTCATATCTATAATTAACAATATCAACACCTTCATATCATGTTATACATTCATAAGGCATTATACAGATTTGTATACTTATCTATATATGCATTAAGAATTGTTAACATGATGCATTATAAGCAGTGTTCATAACATAATACAAACTGTCTTGCCAAGTGCTTTGGAGACCTGTCTTGATTTTTTTTTTTTCTCTCTATAATACATGAATTTATCAGCAAACCATATTACAAAACTTTACAACTTCTGAAAGAATACTGTATGTGCAGTGTAGTTTTGGGGCTCTGTGACACTGATTTAATAAATGGTTTTCTGTTAAATAGACCTCATTTTACTTAGAGCTCACAAGTACAACTTATAAGGTATTATAATTAGGTTATCATATCACATGCCAGTCAAAAGTCTACACTCACAAATCAAATGTCTATAAATTCAGTGTGACCATAATACATTAAGCAAACTGCAGCTGAGTTTCCTTGGTATTGGTTGTATAATGTGTCGTAAACCCTGCTTATAATGCATTCTATATATAAGAATTTATAAATTCTTTATAGACATTGCTATGAACTGTAATGCCTTTTTTTATATATAAATAATTATAACACTGTTTGCAATGTAATTAACATTAGAACATGTTATGAATGTATCCATGGGTCATTATTCACATGGACTTCATAGAAAGAGTTACCAGAATAACCTTATTGAAAGATTTATGTACGGTACCAGTCAAGAGTTTGAACACACTAACTCACAGCTCCAGGGTCCCTGGTTCGATCCTCAGCTTGGGTTACCGCCTTTGTGTAGTTTCACATGTTCTCCCTGTATTCGTTTCCTCTGGGTTCTCCAGTTTCCTCCCACCTTCCAAAAACATGCAGAAAAAAACAATCCGGTATGACCCTGACCAGGATAACGCAATTACATAAGATGAATAAATGAGTGAAGATGGTTGTTCCAAAATATTATTATCTCTAATGCTGTCATACAAGAGTCATACAAGTCTGATAGACCTTGGGAGTAACAGGTCTTTAGATGAAGACGATGACCAACTACAATTCAATCATGTGTGCTTAAACTTTTGATTGGTACTGCAATTGAACCGACCTATATGCAGTGACAAAATGTAATAAAAATACAACAAGCAAGTGTTTTTCATTTAGGCTGATTAATGAAACATTACAATTTAATTATGAAAAAAGAGAGGAAACATTTTTGGCTGTTCTAATCACACACAACAAAAAAAAATGTACATCTTATGACGGGAAATATAGGCAAATGTATCTCGTATTTCCTATTATAAGAGTACAATAAAACAAATATAAGATTATTACGTTTTGGAAAGTATCCAAAAGTATTGGAACAGTAAGGTCAATTTTATTATTTGATTGTTGTTGTTTTTTTGTTTTTTTGCCACTCCTAAGAGCCAAATGGCTTGCTGTTCTACCATAGACAGCTCTCTGGACTTCATGTTGGTTTATCCTTTTTAACAACAAATGCAGTCTTCACAGGTGAAACCTAGGGCCAGACCAAGAATAGATATTCAGAGCTATTAATTCTTTAAACAATCAATTGAACAGGGCACACCTGGGCAGTAAGGAACACCTATTAGTCATATGTTCCACTTTTTTTTTTTTTATTATCACAAAATAGGTGGGTTCAAACAAACGGTTGCGTGTTTTAAGATGTTTAACACATCTCACTGTAAATATCAGGAAATGAGAACTGAAAATTGAAATTCTGATTGATCATCTAATATTCATCTTTTGATCTCAAACACTTTTTGAAGTATATATATACTCAGCAAAAAAAGAAACGTCCTCTCATATCTCACATTCAACTGCTTTTAGTTCCAGCAAATTTCTTAACATGTGTAAATATTTTTAATAACATAAAAAATTCAACAACTGAGACATAAACTGATCAAGTTTCACAGACGTTTGATGAACAGAAATGGAATAATGAATCCCTGAACAAAGGGGGGGTCAATATTAAAAGTAACAGTCAGTATGTGGTGGCCTCCAGCTGTTTTAAGTACTACCGTGCATCTCATCCTCATGGACTGCACCAGATTTGTCAGTTCTTGCTGTGAGATGTTACTCCACTCTTCCACCAAGGCATTTACAAGTTCTCGATCACGTCTGGGGGACACATGGTTACATGTAATTTTCCACTGGAAGGACGATCAGCTGTCCTTCCTGTCTCCCTGTAGCACCGTCTTAGGCATCTTACATTACAGACATTGCAGTTTATTGCTCTGAACACATCAGCAGTCCTCATGCCTCCCTGCAACAGGCATGTTCACGCAGGTGAGCAGGAACCCTAGACATCTGGAGTTCTTCAGAGTCAGTAGAAAGGTCTCTTTAGTGTCCTAACTTATTGTAACTGTGACCTTAATCACCTACCGCCTTTAAACTTTTCGTGTCTTAAGGACTGTTCTACAGGTTTATGTACAATAATTGTTTATGGTTCATTGAACAAGCATGAAAAACATCATTTAAACCCTTTCCAATAAAGATCTGTAAAGTTTATTTGGATTTTACAAAATCATCTTTAAAATACAGTCTCCTGAAAAACGTTTCTTTTTTTGCCAAGTATAGATATATACATACAAGTCCAATTCCAAAAAAGGTGGGACACTGTAAAATGTCAATAAAAACAGAATGCAAATCTCATAAATATATAGAATGGGCAGCTTGCACATCTGGAACGGCAGCACCAATGCTGTAAGGTATATAAAGGTTTTAGAGCAACACATGCTTCCATCCAGATTCCATCCCATCTTTACTTCTGAGAGACTCTGCCTCTCTAAGATACTCTTTTTATACCCAGTCATGTTACATGTAACTAACCTAATTAGTTGCGAAATGTTCCTCCAGTTGTTTCTTTTTAGTAACACTTACTTTCCATCCTTTTGTTGCCCCGTCTCAATTTTTTTTGAGATGTGTTGCGGCCATGAAATTCAAAATTACCCTATTTTTTCCTTAAAACTGTACATTTGCTCAGTTTAAACATTTGATATGTTTTCTATGTTCTATTGTGAATAACATACGAGTTTATGAGATTTGCAAATCATGGCATTCTGTTTTTATTTACATTTTACACAATGTCCCAACTAACCTTTTTTTGAAGCAGAGAACAATACAAATAGTGCTACCCTGCAAAATTTGTAATTGAGTTCTAGAGGAGCAAAGTGCACAGAGTAGAGGAGTAAGAGTAAGTATTTATTTATTTATTTTTAATAATAGGGGCTTCACAGAAGAGGTGGGTCTTTAGACTTTTTTTTGAAGAAGTGAGAGATTCTGCGGTCCGGATTGAGGTTGGAAGTTCATTCCACCACTGAGTAACAGTCAGTTTGAAGGTTCTGGAAACGGACCTCGTGCGACGCTGAGTGGACACTACTAAGCACCGGTCGTTAACTGATCTCAGGTTGTGTGAGGGAACGTAAACCTCAAGGAGAGTGTTGAGGTAGGAGGGTGCTCTTCCAGACAAGGTCTTGTACGTGAGCATCAAGGCATTGATGCGGGCAGCTACAGGAAGCCAGCGGCAGGGGATGAAAAGGGGTGTGATATGGGTTCTTTTGGGCTGGTTGAAGACGAGGCGTGCTGCTGCATTATTCAATCATCTCACATGAGCGAGTCTTCAGAACAGAGGACTATTTTCTACTGTTTGGGAATTTCTCAGAAACAAGAAACGCTGCATTGTTTTGTCTGTCTTATCAAGGGAATTAATATTTATAGCTGCTTCTATAATGTACATAATAACAGGAACTAACCTGTTTTGTATTCCACAACATTAGCTGTTACTAGAAATGGTTAAAAAGTACCATCCTTTAATAAGTTCTTTGCTGTGTTATAAGAGAAATAAAACACTTCGGCAAATGCTTTTATTTGAAAGAAATCATCTCTGTAAAGGTAACAGATCACACACCCTCATCGCCTGATTATTTTCATATACCAGCATGCCACATTGTGTTTTATTTTTTGCTCGTACAACCAAACTGTAGTTACAGCAGTGCCTATAAAGCAGCACGGCCAAATGTAAAGATGCCATAGGCCTGTAACAATTTACTACACCCATATATGTGAGAAAGGTTTTATGTTTAGTATAAAATACATATTGCGCTTAAATTTGAAAAAAAAAAAAAAAAGTATCGTTGTTATACTAGTGTTCATCGTGCATGTGTTTTTTGGTTTGTTTTTTATTACTAGTAACAAGAAGGTTATGAGATCACATCCCCTGACTCCCAGTGAGACACTGATGGACACTTGAGCAAGGTCATTAACCCTCATCTGCTCATCCCTGTGCTTGGATTGTAAGCTGTTTGTAAGTAACTAATAGATCTGATTGAACGGAAAACTATGGTAAAGTTGTTGGTAAAAAGGTCAAAGAGGTGTTATCTTATGTAAGCTGGATGTAGACTACAGTACATTTGTTGAAATCCCTGATCATGCCTTTAAGATGTTAATGATTTAAAGCTACAGTTCTTGTACATATATTCGTGTTGTGGCTACTTCTATAGCATTCCCAACTGTGAGATCAGAGCCCAAGCCTTAAAGCACTTAAAAGAGAGAGAGATGCTAATAACATAAAGGTGGAATTGACATTATATTGTGTTGTAATTAAGCAGAACCGAGATGGTCATTGATATCATTGTCCAACATATTTACTCTGACGCATGGGCTTCAAAAGAGGATGAACGTTCAGTGTAAACCACAAGAGTCTGTGTTACTTGATGTTCATAAAACAATGCTTCATGAGGGCTAGCATGTTTCTGCTGTTCTATACAAAATTATACAATTTATATGGATTAAAAATTACATGTCTACTTATGTACTGCCACAAAAATAATAAAGTATTAAATATTTTCATACGGGCTAGGTTTGTTTTATTTATTTATTTATTTATTTATTTTTAATATACTATACAAACGTGCACTATAAATATCTAGTAAATAATGTTCACAGTTTAGAAATGCACCCACGTACAACCACTGCTATGGTACAGAATGGACCTAAAATTAGTACTGATTGAGCAAAATTTTGTATTTCAGAAACTGCTGATCTTCTGGGATTTTCACACATAACAGTCAGCTAAATGGTGCAAAAAAAAAAAAAACAAGAAACAACAACAAACAAAATGCCCAATGGGCATCGGTTCTTCAGGTGGAAACATCTTGTTGCGGTGAAAGGTCAGAGAAGAATGGCCAGATTGGTTTGAGCTGACAGGAAGTTTAGGGTAACTAAAATAACCACTCTTTACAACAGTGGTGAGCTGAAAAGCATCTCAGAAAGCATCTCAGGACCACATCAGGGTCCACTTCTGTCCTGTCAGCCAAGAACAAGAATTTGAAACAACAGCAAGCACAGGCTCACCTGAACAGCTGAAGATTGAAAAAAATGACCAGGCCATGTTTGTCCAGTCCAGTTTTGAGAAACTTGACACACATGTTTAAGCAATGATATCTGCACACGCATATTACGTGGATGAAAAACCCTGTTTAGAAAACTGTAGCCAGTGCCAGGGTGCTTGTCTGTGTTTATATGGGCCTCCTGTTGACTTCTCATAGACACGGCCTTTCACTCCGCCCCCGTCTCAGTCTGTTTGGAAAGGAAAATATGAAGGAATCTGGTAAGCACCTGGCACAGCCAATACTTTTACTGTGAGCAAAAAAAAAACATTAAAAAAAATTCAGAAAAATTTAGTAAGATAGGAAATGTATTAAAAGTAAAAAAAATGTGTGTTGGTAGCTTTTTTCCAAGATGGATCAATTTATTAGTGGTTAAGTTGGACCCAGAATGAATGACGTTAATTCTGACATTTGGGGAGGGGGCTGGGGGGGGATTTGTGTACATGGTGGCTCAGTGGTTAGCATGTCTGCCTTGAACCTCTGTTGTTGGGGGGTTTGATTCCCACCTCTGCCCTCTGTGTGTAGCTCGCATGTTCTCACCATGCTTTTTCCTCCAGGGACTCCGGTTTCCTCCCCAGTCCAAAGACATGCATTGTGGGCTGATTGGCATTTCCAAATTGGCCATGGTGGGTGATTGTGCCCTGCAATGGGTTGGGACCCAGTCCAGGGTGCCCCCTGGGATAGGCTTCAGGCTCCCCTGCGACCCTGTGTAGGATAAGCGGTACAGAACATTGATGGATGGATGGATGGATGGATGGATGGATCTACCTATTGATACATGGGCAGGAATGGGATTAAAAAACAAATCAGCGTTGTAATTCCCCTACTTAACCGCTTTAATCTTGACAAATGCACTATTAAACTGTGAATTGAAAACATAGCGTGATACTTCAGCCTATAATAACACACTTATAATGATTAATTATCAATACACAAAGGGTTAGGAATCTTTTCACATGCTGCTATAGTGGAACACGAGGCTTTGGAGTGCTGCACCGTCACATTCATTCATCTCTCAAATGCCACCAATAAGAGATTCGCAAACATATTAGATGTTACACCACATAGTCCTTGCATGCGCATGTGCTTACATCATCATCCTTGAAGCATCAATAAAATCTGCCCTTCAGCTGTTGCAGCTTCAGGATCAAAGCCATCCATCTGAGTGGGACACACACAAAAGGCACGCGGTTCTATTAGATTTGTAGCCTCTGACTATTATGAGTTTTACTGTCACAATGAAAAATAGGACTCTCTGTGAAGCAAACGAGTGTGGAGAGTGCCCTTTAAGCACGACATTTAAAACGATGGGTCACACAGGAATAAGCAGAAATATAGGGAGATATACCCTCAGTGGCCACTTTATTAGGAACACCTGCACGTTCATGTACATATGCAATCAGCCAATCATATGGCAGCAATGCAATGAATAAAATCATGCAGATACAGGTCAAGCGCTTCAGTTATTGTTCACATCAAACATCAAAATGCTCAATGACTTTAAGCATGGCATGGTTGTTGGTGCAATGGGCTGGTTTGAGAATTTCAGAAACTGCTGATCTCACACAGAACAGTCTCTAGAGTTTACACGGAGTGGTACAAAAAACATCCAGTGAGCAGCAGCTTTGTGGGTGGAAATGCCTTGTTGGTGAAAGAGTTCAGAGGAGAATGGTCAGGCTGGTTTGAGTCGATAGGAAGGTTACAGGAACTCAAATTACCACTCTTTACAACTATGATGAGCAGAAAAGTATCTCAGAAAGCATAACATGCCCAACCTTAAGGTGGATGGGCTACTGTACATCAGCAGGACACCACATTGGGTTCCAATCAACCAAGATCCTACAGTGGGCACAGAGGCAACGAGACTGGACAGTTGAAGATGACAAAGACCAGACATCTCATTTTTCAAAGCAGGAACAGAACAAGTCTAAATTTGTGCATAAGATCCCTCAGAACACACACACACACACACACACACACACACACACACACACACACACACACACACACACACACACACACACACAAAATTGGCATTTATCACTTGTACATATGTTCAGCTGTACACAAATTTATGTTGATGAATTCAAAACATTGTAAAATGATGTGCTCGTGCACAGCTACTCTCATTTGCATAATGAAATTGCTATTTATAGCAAACAATTTTCCTTTAAAAAGCCCAGTAGCTCATGGCAATGCTTTGCTGCGGCTGGCATGGAGAATGTCAAAAGGTCTAAGGAGATGACAGTGAAGTTACTTACAGACAATGAGATACTACTGCACGAGGTAAAGTGTGTGTGTGTGTGTGTGTGTGGGGGGGGGGGGGGGGGGGGGGGTGTTATTCGGTAGGCTACTTTTACAACTGGCTTGTCATTATTGTAGTATTTTCCGCTGCTATATTTGGAAATGTAATGCTCTGCAGTGCGAGTGATATTACTGCATGAAAGACATACCATTTTTCAGCCCATAGTTTGTTGGAAAATAGTAGTTACTATAGAAACAATAAGATATTAGCACCTGCGATTTGAATTACAGCCAGGACTACTGTCAGAGCTGCTGTTACAGAAATCCTTCTGACCAACCAGATTCAAGAATTCAGCAGCACTGTGGTGTCAATATCCTTTAACAATAGTCATGGTTTTTGCAATAAAATGGCTAGAAACAAATCAGTTGATGAATCTGAGTGTGATATGAGGTGTACGTCTTTTCCTATTATGGAACTTTCTACGTTTACTTTCATACTTTATGTAAACTTGAGATTATTCTTTTTCTGCTTTAACTTGAGTGAAGAATTTGACTTTTACCAGAGGTACTTTCACCCCGCTCGTGCCTGCACGTATGCCTTAATTCTGAATAGATGCATGTTATAAAAGCAGACCATGGTAAGTCTACACACACACACACACACACACACACACACACACACACAGTTTTCTCACCAGGTGTGATTATGTTCTCTGCTTTATACACCCATTGACTGGGACCTGTCTGTTTAACCAACACTGTGTATGAGGCACAACAATAAAACTATCATTTTTGCATTTACGAGAGGAACTGAGTAAACTCTATTAGGTGTGAGGCGAAATTTTTACGACCAATGAGCGAAAGTTTCTATTGGCAGCTATGATGAGAATGCTGGAGGCATGGCAAGTGTGTGTATGTGCTTGTGCATGGCAGGGAGACGATAAACGTGCCAAGCTTCTCTGCCTCCCACACATTTTCAGATGTTTGATTGTGTGAGTCCTCTAGAGGACCGTGCATCACTTGGTTCAACCCACACACACCTGCACTCACTCACACACACACACACACACATACACACACAGTTTGTTGACTGGTGAGCTTTGAGCTTCACCTCAACAGCTTAGACTGCCTGCATTATTTAATGTGTCTGCTGCACAGAGGAAGGCTGCAATTCAGGAGACGGAGAGGACATGCAGAGATCTCTTCATTCCCATAAAGAAGCACAGAGAGGCAGATAAACACAATACACATGTAAGACAAATAGAGTAACACACAGGTCCATGGGTCATAGTCTTACCTTTGGATAGCATAGTAATACATATGCACACACTTGTGTTCATGGTCACACAGGCATCCACATGCATGAACCTACGCATGAAAACATACCACAGTTCCCTCCATAAATATTAGCTTCCTTGGTAAGTATGAGCAAAGAAGGCTGTGAAACATGGTCTTTTTTTGTTGAACTTTTTAATCTTTTGTTCAAAAAATTCACAAAAATACTCTGTGCTCATGGATAGCAAACAATTGCAAACAAGAGAGGTTTATCAAAAATATATATATTTGTTAAATATAGGTGTGCATTAATGATTGGCACCGTTATGAATTCATATGAGAAAAATATATTTGAAGGGTATTCCCAGTGATATTTGAAAATGTTTTAGTACACCTGGGTGACTAGGAACAGGAAATTGTTCAACCATGACTTCCTGTTTCACAGGGGTATAAATATGAGGTAACACACAGGCCAAACTCCCTTAGTCATTCATAAAAATGGGTAAGAATGTAGCTGTGAGGTGCGGCAAAAGGTTGTTGAGCTTCACAAAATGGGAAGTGGCTATAAGAAATTAGTACAAGCATTGAAAATGCCCATTTCCACCATCAGGGCAATAATTAAGAAGTTCCAGTCAATTGGAAAGTTATGAATCAACCTGGAATTGGACGTGTGTCTATATTATTTCAACGCACTGTGAAGAGGATGGTGCGAGTGGCCAAAAAATCTCCTTTAATGTTTAATGTTTTTGTGGCTGTTATTTTCTGCCAGACGACCTGGACATTTTGTTAGGATACATGGCATGTATCTGACTGACTCTTCCAGAAAGCTTAAAATGGGCCATGGTTGGATCTTCCAGCAGGACAGTGATCCAAAATATACATCAAAATCAACACAAAAATGGTTTACTGACCACAAAATCAAGGTCCTGCTGAGGCCATCCCAGTGCCCTGACCTGAACCCCATAGAAAACCTGTGGGGTGAACTGAAGAGGAGAGTCCACCAGCATGGACCTTGAAATGTGAAGGATCTGGAGAGATTCTGTATGGAGGAATGGTGTCAGATCCCTTGCTGTGTATTCTCCAACCTCATCAGGCATTATAGGAGAAGTCTCAGAGCTGTTATCTTGGAAAAGGGAGGTAGCACAAAGTATTGACTAAATGGCTGCCAATAATTGTTGCACACCTATATTTAACAAAGATTTTTTTTTTGATAAACCTGTTTTTTGTTTGCAATTGTTTAATATCCATGAGAGCTGAGTATTTTAGTGAATTTATTTGAACAAAAGATCAAAAAGTTAAACAATAAAGACAAATTTTCACAGCCTTCTTTGCTCATATTTACCAAGGGTGCCAATATTAGTGGAGGGCACTGTAGCACTGTATGTGTGTGTGTGTGTGTGTGTGTGTGTGTGTGTGTGTGTGTGTGTGTGTGTGTGTGTGTGAAACAGATGACATGAAAATGAAACTGCTGAGCTACTGCCCTCTCCTGGTCTAAAAAAAACAGCATCCCAGATCATGACTGTGCATACTTACTCTATTTATTCAGTTTTATATACAAATATTACTCTGGAGGTGAAAATAGATTCACTGATCATGTTAAAATATAAAATCTGCAGTGTATACCAGATAGAAAGAGCATTTCAGAACTGAGCTAAAGATCTGCTGCAGTGATTTTTAAACCAGAATCAGGTTTAAAGAATAAGGTTATAGGAAACTAATCAGCATTGTGGTATGATGCAGCTCAGTGCAAAGCGAAGTAAATGATTTTCCTATAACAGCACGTTTCCTCACTTCCTCTTGAGGAAAATCTGCTACTGGGAAACCACAAAGCATGATATCTTCAGTTCTTAGACATGGTGGAAAACTTACAGTAACTGCTTTATTCAGTACATTGACACCGGAGACTCCTTCCATAGATTCTTGCAGAAAGATAGCTATGATGTTTATTCTTAGGCATACATTATGTGGAGTGTCTGCCATGCAAGTCCCTGTGAACGATCTGTTACTATAGAAACGATAACATTTTAGAATGAGCACATTAATATAAACCTGTGATTTGCCTTACAGCTGGAACTTCTACTGGAACTGCTGTTATATAAACTTCATCAACACCTTCTGACCAATTAGATTTGTGAATCATTTTTTAACAACAACAACAAAAAAAAATCAAGCTTTTTGTCACGATGTTTACTGACTGCTTCAGCAACTGCCTATAGACGTGCATTATATGCAAGTGTAGAGTAAACAGGTTTTTGGGTCTTTTCTCAGTACAGGGAAACACGCCATGATTCTTGCTTGCATTTGCACATGTACCGAGATTCAGTTGAAAACTTTGTGTGATTCCTTCTTAGGTGCCTTCACTGCATCTGCATCTACCTAAACAGATCATTTTCCTTTATAAAGAGTCAAGAGCTTAATTTATATATTCACATCAGTTCATTCTATGCATAATAACAAACTAACTACAATGTACTGAGTTGCCATTTAATGAGGTCATTAATGAGGTCAATGGGAAGGATCCAGAATAATATACTACTGCTGACCTGATGTTATTTGAAAGGCTCTAAATGAAATACATACCAGAGGAAACTAAATAAAAAGGCGGTAGTGGATACTGAAATTCGACTATATTGCTTTGGCAGGAGAGAGATTCTCTAGGTTAATCCAGTGTATGGTATTTAATAACAAAGCCTAGTGTATGACGGTAGGTACAAAGTGGGTGTATCTAATAAACTGGCAACGCAATCTATTTCTAAGCTTCAAATAAAAAATAAAAAAATACCGTTCTTGGTTAACAAGGAACTATTGTAATACTGATTCTGAAAGCTTTACAAGAGGAAATCTGAATTTAAAAAGATGTGGTAGTGTAGCACATCATAGATTCAGTACTGAAAAAAACAGACTATATTGCTTTGGTGTGACGGAGATTGTCTCGGTCTGGATGACTGCATTGGATCACTCTGCTCACTGTAATCTTCAATCTTTTTGCAGTACCTGGAGGAAAACAGCACCAACTCTCTACCAAATCTCTACAATCTGGTCTCAAAGGCAAAAAAGGTTGTCACTGCTGTGTGGCTCATTTAGCCCTGTGTCCAGGATCTGGGAGTTAGTACAGGACTTGGCAAGTCTAGAGGGAGCGAGACAGACAGAAACGTTAAAAATAAATAAATAAAAAGTCACCTTTTACTGAGGAGGTTGAATTGGAGTGTTAAAGGGAGAAGTATTATCAAGAGAAAAGTTAAGGGCTACAGCTAGATCGTTATTGCAATTGCTACAGTAGGGCCCAAAAGAACTGTTTACGAATTATTTATCAACTGCTTATCCTTGAAACCACTGTAGCTGTGTGAAACTCTTATGAGAATGGAAAAATATACTGTATGTGACCATGTTATTCACACATTATTTGCTTCATTTTCTAAAACTGTGATGCAATATGGAGTTAACTGTTGTCATCACCTTAAATACAGTCCCCTGATCAGCGTGCAATATTTACCCAACTGCGTTGATTCATATTAAATATGAATAATGAATAATATAAGTAAAATAACCTGACAAAACAGCCTCACAGAAACTACATATTTTTGTACACCATTGCATAATCCAAGAATGATTCAAGAGTCCATGGAATAACAGTCACTATAGAAACATTATTAGAAGGATACATTAATTAACATAAAGCCTTCAGAGCTGTGCTGTAATGGAAAATTTATCGACACCATCTGACCAATAAGATTCAAGAATTCAAGGCGCTGTGGTATAAATGTATGCGGTGTATGTAATGAATATAATGACTGTAATATCCTACTTCTTTGCCATAAAGTAAAATAGAATGAAGTTTTCATAACTTTTTCATAAAAGTACTGAAAAATGTCCTAATGAAGAAATCATACAAAAGCGATTGAAATAGTTCAACACAACGAATGCTTCAAGTGGTTTCCACAAATTCAACTGAAAATGCAACTTATAATGATTTCTCCAGTCTCTAAATTATTCAACCCCTTCATGGCAAGTATCTTTAGTACTTAGTAGAGCATGCTTTCGCTGTAATGACCTGCTGCAAATGAGATGCATAGCTTTTGGCAGAGTTTATGAGGAATCGTAACCCATTCCTCATGAGCAATGGCCTCCAGTGCAGTAATATTCTTGGGTTTGTGTGCTGCAACTGTTGTCTTCAAATCCCAAGAGATTTTCTGAGGTTCAAGTCAGTTGACTGTGATGGACCTGTAGAATCTTCCAGAACATCTTCTGCAACTAAGCCTTTGGTGGAATTTGAGGTATGCTTGGGATTATTGTTCTGTTGGAAGGTCCAATGACACCCAAGCTTCAGCTTCCTTACAGATGGCATGATATTGTTTACTAGGATTTCCTGATACTTCAATGAATCCATCTTGCCTTCCACATGCTGCAGGTTTCAAGTGCCAGAGGATGCAAAGCAACCCCAGAGCATCACTGAGCCACCACCATCCTTGACTGTGGACAGAGTGTTCTTTATTCATTCTTCTTCCTCCAGACATACCGCTGATCCATCATGCTGAAAAGTTCCAGTTTTGTTTCATTGCTTCACAGAACAGAATCCCAAAACTTCTGTGGCTTATTTATATGATTTCGAGGCGACTTTTCTTGTGCTTTTGGGTCAGTAGTGGTGAACGTCTTGGAATTCTGACATGGAAACTTTCTGCATTTAGAACACGCCTTACTGTGCTCACTGAAACCTCCGTGCCTGTTGCCACCAAGTCTTGCTGCAGGTCTTCTGCAGTCACTCGAGGGTTTTTCACAACCTGCCTTCTCAGAAATCTGGTTGCAGTCGTTCATAGCTTCCTTTTTCTACCCCGTCCAGGTAGTGTACACTCAACAAACCCCTAGCCAGTTCAGGTATTTCATGTGTTCCAGCTCAAGCACACTTGATGCAACTAATCAAGGGCTTCATTAGTTACACCAGGTGTGCTTGAGACAACACCTGTTTTGCATATTTATGCTGTTTCTGTTCAGGGGGTTGAACAATTTTGAGACTGGAGAAGTCATTATAAGTTGCATTTTCAGTTGAATTTGGGGAAACCACTTGAAGCATTCACTGGGTTGAACTATTTCAAATGCTTTTGTGTGAGCTGTTCATTGCAAACAGCTGAAAGTCTGTAAATTTTGACAATAAATCTGATATGCAATGGGGCTTGAATCATTTTGACTGCAATAGTAGCTGCAGCCTGATAGCATTTTACTTTACAGTCAAAGCTTAACACAAAAATGGGTAAATAAAACATCTGAGAGATGAAAAAGAAGCGCAAGTCAGATATTAGTTCCCTGGTTGATTGATGAGAGAGTGAGCATGCGTGTGAGCTGATGAATAAAGATATGGATAGATAAAGATCTAAATGAGCTGTTGTAGAAACTAAAGGATGCAAGGTTTTACAGTATTTCTGCACAGTGCTTATGGAATGCGAGAAAAGCTGGAATGGAGAAAGACATACAGATTGATGAACATGATCAATACAACAGGGAAGGTTATGTCATGGGGGAAGATAATGAAATTAGATTATGTTTAGACTAAACCACCATTTGTTACCTGCAGAGTACTCAAAGCTATCCGAACTGTAGCTACGGACAGAGAGAGAAAATAATCAAGGCCTGCAGAAATGCAGCGTTTAATGCCCGTATTCCCAATTCCAGCTCCCAACATTATTAAAAAAACGAAAACAAAATGAATGACAGACTAAAGAATTAAGGGAATTCTCTGATTGTCCCATTAGAGTACATTTCCATTATTTCTGATGCTGTATAAACCCATATGTCAGCAAGTTTATAAAACATTCTTACTGCATGAAAATAAATTCCACCAGTCTAAAGTCCTATTTGGACAGGTTTTCAGATATATGATCGGTTATATGATCAGATATATGATAGCTTGCCTTATGACTATTCACAATTATTTAACTCATCATCATCAGGATTGAACCTGGGTTGCCTTGTGAGCTGGAATGACACCTGCATCACTATCATGCCACATATGATTTAATCACGTTAATGTAGTCAGTAATAAAGTCAATGGGATCCAGTATGTCAGAGTATATAAGCATGTTCTTTTTTCATTCTATTCTACTATCTCCAAGATGTGTCCTTTTAGCCCGCATTAGGGAAGGGACACTATAAAGGAAACTGAAGTGAGGGTTTATGAGGCAGGATAAGTGTCTCACCTTGAAAACTCTTCATCCAGACCATCATTTACCTCCTGTGAAGAAAGTGAATTAAATTTAGATGCAACCATGTTGTCCTTTGTGTATAAGGTCTATAGTCAGGTGCAATGTGATCAGTGAGTGCACAGTAGGCAAATGATGTTCTTACCAAGCTGATGTTGTTTTCAGTCTTCTTGAACTTCTCCAGATGGTTCTCCAGGTTCTCCGTTTTTTCCCATGTGAACTTTGGGGCAATCCTCAAAGTCCAAAAGGTTCTCTTTAACTGCATCTATAGGAAGAACATCTTAAAGTAGCAAAAAAAAATTGCATAAATTCTTTGTCGTGAATTTAATAACTTTTTAGTGCACTTCATAACCTTGAAGATGAGACATTCTCTCATAAAATGTTAGGGCAATACAATAAAGAATCACAGAATCTCCCGTGAACTTCAGCTCATTGTAGAAATAATGTAACTGGTTAGATCAGATGACTAACAATATTTGGAGAGAAATGCTTGTTAGGAACTCTAATCTCAATGCTTTTTTTTTATTCCTTTAAACTGGTATGTGATGATGTCTATGGAAGATTATGATATTTCGACAACAGAACACATTACAAAATGTGAGTTAAAATAAGTTTTAAAGTTTCATATTTTATGTATGGTGTGTGTGTGTGTGTGTGTGTGTGTGTGTGTGTGTGTGTGTGTGTGTGTGTGTGTGTGTGTGTGTGTGTGTGTGTGTATGACAATGTGTCCTGTCGGGCTGAGAAGAGAGACAGATATATCAGGTTCTGTGTTATTACTTGTCTCTAAAACCAAGACAGACTTTTGCTCTTTCTCTGGAAATATGAGAGAAGAGAGAGATTAATCAATAATCATTCATCATAAAATTACAAAAGAGAAATTATGTGGTATAAATGGGTTGATCTAAGATGCTCTCAGAACTTTAAAAAAAAACCAAACCAAAACAAAACAAGCTGGTGTGGACAGTTTATCTCTTAGTGATGAACCTTCTCTGTCGAGCTGCCAGGACTCAAAGGCCACGTTGAAGGCTTGAGTTACGGTGAGTGTCACAGCCTGAGCCGCTGAGCCTGGGGGGGGGGGGGGGGGGGGGGGTTTCTTGGAGATGGGGGGGGGGTATGGGGGGGTTAGGGAATGAGAGTTCTTTATGAGAAAACATGCATTTAAAATATATACATATAATACTGCAATACTGAAACTGTTTATGAAACCTTTACAAAAATAGAAAACGATAAGATATTAAATTATTAAATTATCTGTCCATTCCAATGGATACTACATAGTTTAGTGTGACACCACCAACAGGGCACTTTCCATGCCCACTGTGATTACACAGTCAGGTTTTATTGTGACATTACACACATCCCCTTGCTCTGAATGGTTTAAGGAGTCTCTGACTTATACTTGTGTACTGGGTAACAGTAGAATTATTGCTTTGTGCATCTTAGATCCTGTGACCTGTGGGTTATAGTTTTAGGATCACTCACTTTTCTTGTTTTGTTATCTATTCATGTGTGATTTGCACTAAGATTGTACCTGACGGACATTGTTTGTCTTTGTTCGCAGGCTAGCTCATGCAATGGACTAAATAAAAATAAATCCCTACAAGGCCAATACAGCTGCTACTATTACTTGTTAAAAGAAAGTACTGCATCTTTCCCATCTTCAGTCTCTGCATTATGATCTTGGCTCTCACTGAGCCTGAAATGATGTATTGGTTTAATAATAAAAAAAATAAATAAAAAATGTTCACCAGTTTCTTCTTGGCACAGAGGAATGCGTGGCACTCCAGGGTCTCGTTTCACTGGTTCTGAGCG
This sequence comes from Ictalurus punctatus, assembly GCF_001660625.3. Taxonomy (NCBI): domain Eukaryota; kingdom Metazoa; phylum Chordata; class Actinopteri; order Siluriformes; family Ictaluridae; genus Ictalurus; species Ictalurus punctatus. Next base: position 25,358,989 of record NC_030427.2, read on the forward strand.
ATGTAGGCAAACACTTTGTCATGCGTTTTGTCGGCTGTGCAATACGATATTCTGGACGGAACAAAGTGATAAAAAGGTCACGACTGAGCTTGTCAAGTGTTAGATCAACCCTAAAGAGCTGTATTTTGCAGCGCAAGTGTAGACTGTATAGTATTAGAGCAATTACTATTCCTACAATTTCTTTGTACATTACGCATGTGAGCAGGAATAGCAGCTGTGAGACAGCTGTGAGCCCAATAAAAATTGGGCGGTTTGATTCAAAAGGGTATGTGATTTATGTTGTTTAACACATCTAGATGTAAATACCAGGAAATAAAAATCCATCTTTTGCTCTGTCTTTGGTGTACAGCACAAACAAATGAATTAGCCTTGCTGTTCCAATCATTTCAAAGGGGACTGTATATCTGAAAGTGACTTTAGGAACAGAGATTGCGTGCTCAAATGAATACGGCCGAAAAGCCATTATGAAAGGCCATTTGAGAAAAAAAGAATGAGAAAAAAAATCCTTTATTAGATGATAATTCAGTTCCTCAAAATCATCAGAATGTTTCTTAAAATGATGACTTAACATTACAGCAGCAAAGTCGATTTAATTTCAGATATTCTCCACACATTCACACCTCCGAGGTCAAAATATATACTCGTATTAATTGTTCGTACTGCATTTTTAACAGTTTTCCAACACATCTCACAGCCTTTCGGTTGTGTTACAAATGTTTGGTTATAATTAGAGCTGCAACAACTAATCGATAAAATCGATCATAATCGATTACGAAAATCGTTGTCAACGAATCTCATTATCGATTAATTGGTCTGCGCGTGGCACATTTACTCATTATGTTACATCTGTTCCGAAAACACGCTTCAGAGAGTAACTACTAAAGTTGTGTCCCAAATGAAGTACTATACACTTACACTATGCATTATATACTCTACTGTCTAGCTGTCTAGTGCAGTGTTTCTCTAGTGGTCAGTGGTGTAATTGCAGGGGTCCGTAGGAAAGTTTTAAAAATGTTTAAATAATATATATATATATATATATATATATATATATATATATATATATATATATATATATATATATATATATATATATATATATCAAAATATCTTCAAATGAGATGTTTTAAAATTAATCAATTTGGTTATTCGTGTGCATCCACAAATGTCACGTTGGCTGCGCTGACGGTCGTTCATTAATGGATTTATTTTAAATTTACTTTTTATAGACACAAAAAAAGCACGGAATTAAACTACAGTCCTAAATTAGTCATATATATTCTGGTGTGTTTATTGGGTTCTTTTCAGTCTTATATAATTGGACAAAGAGTTTTAGTCTTAAGTTTATATTTGTAACACTCAATTTGTAGATTTTATTTTAAACAAATTTAAAAAATGGTACTGGAAGAGCTTTTCTGAAAGGAAACTTAACTTCTGCCGGGGTGGCAAACCAGAGCTTTACGTCTTAGTCAGTAGAGCAAGAAGAGAAAAAAAGTAGGTACATGGAATGCTGTTGAGTAGTGTCATTATAAACATGGTCTTTAAAAAGCACTCAATGGATTTCATCTTTAGGATAATATTGACTATGCTTTAAACGTATAGCTTCTGTGACTTGTTTAGTCTTGTTGATATGGGAGGGGAAAAAAACCCTTTCAGGCTTAACTGGTGGTCCTGTAATTAAACTTCTTATAGTGATTTAATGCAATGTAAAGGAGACTCTGCTGTAAAAGCTTCTAACCTACATTTCTGGAACCAAGACATCTAGTGCACATTACTGATGATTATCCTCAGGCACTCTTAGAGGAGATCAATAACACAGCCAAAGTGATCTCTAAGAATGCGCAGGACACCCAGGAGGCCTTACTTACTGTGGAAACCTTTATTTTGTCTGAATAATGCTCACTGAGAAGAAAGCAAGAGTACACCAAACACTTTTGTCCAGAAAGAATTCAGACTCACAGGAACGAAAAGTTCATCAAGGACATCAGAACAAATCTTATTTTTTAATGGAAAGTAACAGTGCTGTGCATACAATGACCCCTTTGAAATAAACAGGAAATTACTCCAGTTAATAAAACTCCCTAAATATTATAAAATAAGCAAAGAAAGGAAAAGAAGTATGATATCATCGGGAGAGATATCTTAGTTAAACAGAAGATAGACAGATTTACAATGTTTGTGACAAGAACCAGGGGTCATGTAAAGAATAAAACACTTGGCAGTGTGTTGTTATAGGAAAATAATCAACAACACGGTGGTGTGATGCAGCCCAGCATTAAGTTATTGTTACCACATGACATTTATTATTTTCCAAAACAGCCATTCCCAAAGTGTTTCATTCGATTACAATTTTTAATCAATCAGAATAACATGTCATAATTTTTATGCTTGTAGTTACATTTAATGTTGTGGATCTTCCACGAAACAAGGTAGGTCTATCAACAATGAACCTCCCATGAAACGAGGTCTATCACCTATGTTATAGCAGCTATAAACAATCGTTCCCTCAGAAGCCTCTCTCATACACTACTTTCATACCAAGTACCACAAGGCATGGCAGTTTCTTTCAGCTCAAAATGAATGTCAGCTTGGCTTCTGGTGCTGCCAAACTTTACTAAATAAATGTCAATAAAACTGTTGTTTAAGTAAAAGACATTCCATGGCTAGGTGTGCGTTACATGATTTTAACGCATGACAGCATGACATGGCTGAAAGGATAAAAATAATGTTTAATTTTCATTATTTATTTTATATATAGGTCATTAGATTTCTAAATCATACACAGAGATCAGGTAGTGTGATAAGGTTATATTTCTTTCGCACGAGAGAGAGAGCAAGAGAGAGCGAGAAAGAAAACATGAGCAAGAGACAGAGAGAGCAAGATAGAGAGGGGGAGAACGAGAGCAAAAGAGAGAGTGAGAGAGCAGGAGAGACAGAGCAAGAGAGAGAGCGAGAGAGAGCAAGAGAGAGAGAGAGAGAGAGAGCAAGAGAGAGAGAGAGCGAGAGAGAGAGCAAGAGAGACCGCAAGTGAGAGAGAGAGAGAGAGAGAGGGAGAGAGAGCGCAAGAGAGAGAGCGCAAGAGATAGAGAGAGAGAGAGAGAGAGAGAGAGAGAGAGAGAGAGAGAGAGAGAGAGAGAGAGAGAATGCAAGAGAGAGTGAGAGAGAGCAAGAGGGTGAGAGAGAGTGTTCCAGTTCATCCCAAAGGTGTTCAGAGCGGTTGACATCAGGGCTCTGTGCAGGACACTCGACTTCTTTCACTCCTACTTTAACACACCATGTCTTCATTGGAGCATTATCATGCTGGAACAGGTTTAGGAAAATCTTAATGTTACAGTATAAAGAGACATCCAAGACAGCTTTGTGGGAACAGTTTGGGGCAGAACCACTTAGGAGTGTGATGGTCAAGTGTGCACAAACTTTTATCATGCAGTCTATATAGTAAACAGTGATCAAGTCAGTCAAGGAGTGATTTTAGGAGAGATCTCAACCCAGTTCGCCTACTCAACTGACAGGCATGAAGTGCCTCTGGCCTTGGTAGTATTTTTAAAATAAAAACGGCGCACTGTGTGGTGAACTGCCAATCCGTTCAATTTTTTTTTGTCGCTGGAGGACATTTTGCTGAACAGACCCTAATTTCCATCTACCATCGACGCTTCCTTTTAAAGCCCAGCTGTTGCTATACTCCAGTCCTATACTGCAGGCTGAGCTTTTGAAAAAACTTAACAATTCCCTTCATAACAAGCACTACTTCCATCTGTTGACCTGGATGGCATTTTATAAACTTGGGCAGGCCAGTGGCAGCTCAGTGGTTAAGCTGTAAACATTCTAGAGTTCTTCGAAAATTTGCATAGTAAAAAAAGGTTCAATTAAATGTTTTACATTTAATCTACCGTCATTCCCTTCATTCCATTTAGTCATACTTCATTCCCCCAGTTAGTCTATCTCCCTAGTATGAGCAGGACATGGACACGCAAAACACCTGGCTATAAATCGTAGCTCCGTAAAAGGCCATTTGAAACACTCTTCATTACAAAGCAGCCGTTTTGCGCCAAGTGGTGCAATTTCTCATTGGAAGTGTGTGACTTTGGAGCTCTGGAAGGGCACCAAGGCCACCACTGCTTTAACAAGAAATGATTTCTGTAACACGGCACATAAAATGGAGGGAGATTTTTTTATTATTGAAAATTGAAATCGGCATCAACGAAGCAAGAAGCATTATTTGGACTTGTTTTTCATATCACGGATTTAGATTGGGGGTTTGACTTCAAGTGCAAGTGAGAGTGATGGAACAGGCTTGTTCGTTAAAAGATCACTGCCGGTGGTAAAATCATTTAATTTGGTACTTCTCTGAGGCAAAGTTTTATCATAGTAACACATATTGGATGTTTCTCATTTCTTTAATTGTGCCTCATTTCCTTTGCTTCCCTTCCTCTCTTCTTAACTCAAGGACATTCAGAAAAAGGTGCAATGGAGGAAGCAATCGAGACAGGAGGAATCGCTTTCCAAATAAATCGTCCTTGCTCCCTGACGCATCACTTTAAAGTGCAGACTTTAGTCAGTTTATTTATGGATGACGTTTCCAGGCTCGACCTACAGAACAGTGATTATACACTAAATTATTCTTAATGAAAACATTATAGCATGTCACCTCACTTTTCCCTCTTTTATGCAACGATTTTATTTGTACCCACTGATTATTGAAATAAGATTATGAATCGTATATTTGTGGTCCATATTCTTGAATCATTTATTGTCATTTGGTGGTTTTTTTGAGAGATATGGAGCATTTATACTGTAGGCAAACACACACGCACAAACACACACACAAACCTCTGCAATGGTTAGAATGCCAAGTAAACAGCTTTTAAAGAGCATTTTACTAAGTAATATGATTATTTTCCCTCGTGCAACGTACTTGAATTCTAGGAATTTTAAGCCTGCGCTCATGGTATTAAGTAGTCCTTAAGCACTAAGTAGCTCCTATGGGGTCAAGACACTGCTGAAGTTTCCATTTTAGAAACAGGTAGGGTCATGGGGTTTGCAAGCTGTAAAGATGTTAGGATTTTGAGCTGGAAGAAATGAACACAAAATCAAGGAAGCTCCACAATATTTGCAGGAGCTTGCAAGTTTTCAAATTTGGGCCAAGACGCGTCATGTGACATCATCACAACGCGCATTCAGCCAAAGCCCCGTTTGATTCAAGTGCGTCAAACATGAGTAAAGCTAAAAGGGCTCATTTACAACTAACAAACATCACTGCAAAAGGCCGTGCAAAAGAATTTCGTGCACTTGCAATTTCGCTAATTTAAGTAGTTTTCCACAAAAAAAAAATCAATAAATAAATTTTAAAAAACACACAAAAAAGCCACAGCACAATCAAGCACTTCTGCCCGCAACAATTACAAAAAAAAAAAAAAACTCGGCGAAATCCTGTATGGACTGGTTGTTGTCATAAGAAAATACAACATTGTATGCTTTTCCAAGATTGTATCGTTGAAATGTCTTTAAAAAAATTATTACGACTAACCATAGAAAGCTTTGGAGCTGATGAGGTGACATGATGGTCTCATACCCAGAAAATACTACATTGTGGCCATGAGTTGCCAAAGTCATGGCCACAAATTGTGTACATTTGAGCCCACGACTTAAGGATGATGTTGCACCACATATTAATAGGTGGACTACAGGTCACCTCAGCAGCTCTGTAAGCCTTTTCCCAGTGGACGTAGCTGTTCTGTAGAGACTGCAAAGTTACTTGACCTCAAGTGAGCAAAATAAAATGAAGGAGCTATAAATCAAACTGCTTGTATTCAGTAGCACACAATACAGGGCCTGTGTATGTGCTAAACTGCTTACTGCCCCTGGTTGCACAGTGTGAAGCCTCACAGCTCCAGCGTTCCCAGCTCAATCCTGACTTCATATATTATATATTATATAAAACTGATCAGCTATAACATTAAAACCTTAAAACATTGATTAACGTGGGCAGCAAGTGAACGGTCAGTTCTCAAAGTTGATGTGTTGGAAGCAGGAAAATAGGCAATCATAAAGATTTGAGCAACTTTGACAAGGGCCATATTGTGATTTTGTGACTGGGTCAGAGCATCTCCAAAATGGCAGGTCTTGAGGGTTGTTCCTGGTGTGCAGTGGTCCTACCAAAAGTGGTTCAAGGAAGGACAACCAGTACACAGGCAACAGGGTCATGGGTGCCCAAGGCTCATTGATACACGTGGGGAGTGAAGGCTAGCCCATCTGGTCCAATCCCACAGAAGAGCGACTGTATCATAAATTGCTGAAAAAGTTCATGCTGGTTATGATAGAAAGTTGTTAGAACACACAGTGCATACCAGCTTGCTTCATATGCTCTGAGAGAGATAGAGAGATAGATAGATAGATAGATTCTGCTGGGAAACTTTGGGTCCTGGCATTCATGTGGATGTTACTTTGATACGTACCACCTACCTAAACACTGTTTCAGACCAAGTACACGCCTTCATGGCAACAGTATTCCCCAATGGCAGTGGCCTCATTCGGCAGGATAATGCGCCCTGCTACACTATAAATATTGTTCAGGAACGGTTTGAGGAACATGACAAAGCATTCAAGGTGTTGACTCGGCCTCCAAATTCCCCAGATCTCAATCCGATCAAGCATCTGTGGGATGTGCTGGACAAACAAGTCCGATCCATGGAGGGCCAATCTCGCAATTTACAGGATTTAAAGGATCTGCTACTAACCTCTTAGTGCCAGATTCCACAGCACACCTTCAGAGGTCTTGTGGAGTCCATGCCTCAATGGGTCAGAGCTGTTCTGGCAGAACAAGGGGGACCTACACTACTATTAGGTTTTAATGTTATGGCTGATCCGTGTATACGTATATTAAAAGAACGAAAGAAAGAAAGAAAGAAAGAAAGAAAGAAAGAAAGAAAGAAAAAAGTATATAAAAAGTGGTTATTGTGAATTAAGAAAGGACATCACTTTCCAGTGTTAGAACATAGAACAAAAGACATTTTAAAGCTGAAAGAATCTTAAACAATGTCTTCCATCAACAATGGGAAACTATTAGCTCGTCTTCCCTGTTACCAGGCAGCCAATTCGTGGCTGCGTCCCAAACCGCACACTACTGCACTAAATAGTATGCCCAAATAGTGCAAGTCACCTGTGGATGGAGAACATTACACTCACACACACACACACACACACACACACACACACACACACACACACACACACACACACACACACACACACACACACACAGAGAGAGAGAGAGAGAGAGAGAGAGAGAGAGAGAGAGAGAAAGAGAGAGAGAACTAATATAGACCAAAAATGAGTGAAATGGTGTTAATTGAGTCTGAGAGTTAACAGAAATGTCCATAAAATCTTTACTCACTTTTATGTTTAGCGGCGTGCCACGGTTGCTTGGAGACACTCGGACTCTGCGTAACCCTTCTGGCTGATTTCAGCACGTCCATACTGAACCTCTGGTAATATATTTATATTCAAAATCCCTAAACAAACCCAAACATTCGCTGTCTATAAGCGCCTCATCCGCTCCGTGGACTTTCTCCTCTCAGTTTTGATGCTGGTATCCAGCTGCACTCATTTTCAGCTCAGGGTCCGAGTGGGCGGAGTTACGAGTGTCAGTCATAAAAAAACCCCGCACGTGCCTTAGCAATGCTACATTGTCTATAAGCACTGTATACTGTTTTAATTAAAATATTTCAGTTTTTCCCAAACAACAATTTTTCCTCCTTAACTGTTTGCCTACATCTGAAATCCTTTGTACTTATGCTTGTGTGTATGTATGTATGTATGTGTGTGTGTATATATATATATATATACACACACACACACAGACACACATAGTACTGGGCAAAAGTTTTAGGCACATGCAAAGAAATACTGTGGAGCAAAGATGCCTTCAAAATAATGAAATTAAATGTTTCTACTTAAAAAAAAATACATTTAGGAGTAGTAAACAGTAGTAAATGAAACAAAGTCAATATTTGGTGTGGCAAAAAAAAAAAAAAAAAATAGTAGTCTCAGATAGAATTAGTGCAGTTTTATAAGGAAATGAGCTGTACGTTTTATTGAACATCTTGCAGAACCAGACACGGTTCTTCTGGAGACTTTGACTGTCGCACTTGCTTCTTATTTTTGCATCAAAACCCAGCAGCCTTTATCGTGTTTTTTTGTCTGAAAAGTGTCTCTTATGTAATACGCTGCTTTCTTTACTGACATACAAACATTTTCCTGTAACATGGAAAACTAATGACTTGATAATGTAGAACTCATAAAATAATAATAAAAAAACTATAGCAAAGTTTTTGAACAGTACTGTATAAAAAAATTATATATATATATATATATATATATATATATATATATATATATATATATATATATAAAACAAATTATTAAACACAAATTCAAAACACAGCACCAAAAACGATCTGTTCTCACGATTAACATTTGCATCAAATCTCACTTGTAAATTTGTTTTAGTTTTATAGATCAGCAAAGGGAAACTAAATCTGGAATGGGATGTTCAACAAGCAAGTGTGTGTGATGATCATGTGTCCATGTACGTACTTTTGGCCATGTGACACCCCCGACCCCCACCAAACGCACACATACTGTAAGACACACACTGACAACTTTGTCTGTTACAAAGCACTGGCAGTGTATATGTACTACTGTAAGATATTTCTCTTATGATCATTTTATTTCGGGAATATGTTCTATGAAAATAATCACTCAGGATGGTTTGATGTGTCCTGACTATGAGTTATTAGTACTACCGAGATTTTTCCAATAACAGCATGTCCCAAAGTGTTTTATTCCTCTTACATCACAGCAGTTTGCTAAACAATGAAAAAAATGTATTTGTAAAAATTGCAGATTGCCATGTTACCAAGAAAGCAGAAAATGTTAAATCCTCACTCTGTTCTGAAGACTTTCCCGTGCAGGAAAACTTAGTGACCTTTACCATAGCGATTATTTGGAGCGGGGGGCTTAATTGTAGCTTAATAGTTAGCACATTTGCCTCAGGGTTGGGGTTCAAATCCCACCTCCGCCCTGCCCTGTGTGTACTGAGTTTGCATGTTCTCATGGTCCTTTCCTCCAGGGACACCAGTTTCCTCCCCCAGTCCAAAGACATGCGTTGTAGGCTGATTGGCATTTCCAAAATGTCTGTAGCGTGTGTATGAGTGCAATTGTGCCCTGTGAAGGGCTGGCATCCTGTCCAGGATGTCCCCCGCCTCATGGTTGGATGATTTGACCAGGATGAATCGTCCATTGAAGTACCTCTGAACGAGCTTTTAATATAGAAACATATTAGAACAAATGCATTTACTTAACCCTGTGATTTTACTTATAGCCAGCATTATTCTAAGAGCCGCTGTTAGAGAAAATTAACCGACAGGTTCTGACCAATTAGAATTGAGGAAGTAAAAGCGCCACAATATAAAGTCAGTTATTGTACAATAGTAATATTCTATGTTCAATATTCCCAATAAACAAGAGAGATCACTTGTGGTCCATCTTATCATGCTAGAGCTTTAAAATGAATAATTAAGGTAAGGAATGGAAATGAGTGTTGCATTATTGAATTGCAGTGCTTTCCAAATAAACCACAAGAGATGTTAATTACAAGTCGTACTTAAAGATGTGACAATATGCTTGCATTGTCTGTTTTCTTTTCTTTTTTTTTTTTTTTTTTTTTTTTTTTTACACGTCGTCCAAAGCGCCCTCATGTGGCTATTAGGGAAAATTCTACATACTTCTCCATATATGTATTTGGAGTTTATATTGATCTATTGCTGAAGCATCCACAACAACTTGTTCAAATGAATGATTCATTCATTTTTTTTGTTTTGTTCTTGCATTTAAATTATGACTTACCAAAGAAACACAGAGCAAAAGAGATACAAGTGCTATAGTCTTTACTCAACACAAAGTCCCCTACACACCCCCCAAAAAAACAAACAAATAAAAGAACAAACAAAAAAATGAGAAGGTACAATTCCATTACAATCCACAGAAATACTTTTCCTGGGGGGGGAGGGGGATTAAAAAAAATAAATAAAATTGACAAGGGAACAATTAAATTTGAATATTTTATGACCCTAGTTTTATAATGTTCTTTTGTGGGTGAAGATGCCAGATATGCCAGTCCAGGTCATGAATTAAACGTAATTACTCCAAACTGAAAAAAAAAATTAAAAAATAATAATAATAATAATAATAATTCAAGGCACTGCATTAAAACAATGACTGGAAATTGATCAGCTATCCCTACCTTGTATATGTTTCTGCATACAAGCTAAATTTCAGTTTTGGTCCGGTTACAAAGAGGAGTTGCTTTGATGGCAAAATACAATATGTATTCGCAAAATGTTTATGCAGCATATAATTAACAAATCCATCAAAAATCAGTCTCCTCTGAACCTCGTCCTCAACACGGGCGCATGAAAACATTCAGGATGCTTCGGGAAAGAATAAAAGTATTGAAATTTTCCCCAAGGAAAACCAGAAACGACCAATTACAGCACCTTGGTTCCAAGAGAAATGGTAACACCATGGTTATAATTAAATGGAAACATGTTTCAGGCAACGCCTCATGAATACTCACTCTTCTTTTATGGTCAAATGATTCAATGTGAAGTATTCATTGTTTTCTAACACAAAACCGTGCCATTCGTGCTGGCATTTATATTTAACACAAAAATGCAGCAAGACAAAACTGCATTAAAAGTAGGCCATAGTACCTTAACTGAACAATCCTAAAATACAAACCAAGTGCTCTTAATCTAGAACCTTTCCTTTTTCTCCTGTAGTTTAAATCAACACCACATTACAAATTACTGAAAGGACATGGGGATTTTAAAACAACAAAAAACAACAACACTCTTAAGGAGGTATGCATACTGATCCTGGTCAATTCAGAAAAACGAAAAAACAAAATAATAAACAAAACCGGGGGTCATTATTTAAGCGGCTGATAGACGGATGCATTGGGGTCCAGGCTGGATGGACTCGTGTCCATAAACTTCGACGAGTAGTGAGGTGAAATAGGAGGCATGCTGTTGGAGTCAGACGAATATGCGATGCTGGGCATGACGGCCATGACCTCGGCTATCTTTTGCTTCAGCTCCTTGATCTCCTGTTCCTTCTGCAAAATTTGACCTGCGCATAGATCCGGTCAAATATAAGCATCGGTGTGGGTGTGAGAAATGATGAGAGCAAAAACTGACTAAACTGACGAGGAGGGGAAAAAAATAATAAATCACCTTGTGCAATCTCGAGCTGCCTTTTGGCATCTCCTAATGCTGAGAAGAGATCCAGCTTGATCCTGGTCTCGGCACTCAAGCTGTTCTCCAGGTGCTGCGTTTTATCCTGCATGGCCGACAGTGCCAACATGAGGACCTCCGTGTCCTTCTCATTCTCTTTGTACTTGTGCAGTTCCTGACAAAACAGAGCAGAAAGTGGAGCCATGAGTGTTGCCTTATTATACTGTAAATGTGTGTATTCACTTCTTCCACCTATTCTCTGTTATTAACACCCCCAATCCTTCATGAAGCGTCCTAATAACTATACAATACGTGCTGTGAATGCTGGAGAGGCATGACGCAGTAGATAATTTTATCCCAACAATTGCATAACCTTTTAATACTCTGTACAGTGTTCAACCAAAAGCTTAGTCACTCACAATTCAAAAAACACGTGCACAAAAAACACGTTTTCAGCAAAGTCACGAAGTAGCGCATGCGATAAATATCGTAGTCAGTCATCTTTTCCTTTCTTCTCCTCACGTTGTATAAGCCCATGGTTGGAGCTATAGGCTATCTGTCTTCCAAAACTGCCAATAACCTTGTCCCATCTCTTCTGCCACAGTGAATGTTTTTTCATTTTTTATTGTTTAAATACATTTTGGGCCATCTTTGGTGCAACACTATGGAACTCTGACACCTGCTAGGTTTGAGTTGGTATTCCCTCACTCAATGCGCAAACTTGCTGTGTTTATTCGCCCAGAAGAGGATCGCTCATTGGGCCAGTCTACAAAAAGGCCCTGGAAAGCGTTCCAAATTGAAGAACTGGCGTGACCAAATGGACTTCTCCATCCATCCCAACAGCACCTGGAATACAAACTCGAGTTTGGCTGTCGGCCCCCGACGTTCCCAGGGGCTTGTTGATCTCAAACCCCAACAAGATTGTTGCTCTGACCCAGTTCATTCCCTCTTGGACAGAGGAATCATTGAAATAGTAACCCTGGTTTATTGTTCAGAAGAAGGTTGGTGGTTTCCACTGGATTTTAGATTTGAGGGGACTGAACTGGTTTCTAAAGATCCTCCCTTTCTATATTCTTATTAGAATTCATATCATTTAAAGAAGTCATATCATTTTTTTTAAACGTTTTTAAACTTCATTATTTTGTTTATTGGGTGTAATAAAATATGTTACCATGCTTTAATAAAAAACAAAAACAAAACAAACACATTATTTGTCACATACTGTACATTATTGCAGTACCGCTATTCCAGGCTGCCAGAAATGCCCGATTTCTCCAAAGCCCCTCCTTCTGAAAAGCCTAGAGTGCTCTGATTGGCCAGTTGACCCGTTGCATTGTGATTGCCCAAAAAACCTCAAGCGTGTGTCAGAAATGTAACACCACTTGGCTTAGTTTCAGCCTTTAAGGCTTCTAAAGCAATTCTATGCTCCTAAGCAACATGTCGCCAGTTTACCGTATCAGTTTGAGCCCGAGTCAGATTTGGAAAACGTGGATGATCAAGCGGAATCAACTCTGCATACGGAATACATTCTCAAACAGAACGGAAGCATTAAAAATCATGTCAGGACCCCTTCAAGATATTTGCAAGTGACTCTGTCTCCCATGCTGGCCAGAGAGTGCTGTTTTGAGATGACTGGCTCAAATGCCCCCCTACCAAGGAGCATGTCATTTGGGACACATCAACTTTCTTCCAATGTGTGACATACAGTATCTCACAAAAGTGAGTACACCCCTCACAGTTTTGTAAATATTTGATTATATCTTTTCATGTGACGACACTGAAGAAATGACACTTTGCTACAATGTAAAGTAGTGAATGTACAGCTTGTGTAACAGTGTAAATTTGCTGGCCCCTCAAAATAACTCAACACACAGCCATTAATGTCTAAACCGCTGGCAACAAAAGTGAGTACACCCCTAAGTGAAAATGTCCAAATTGGGCCCAATTAGCCATTTTCCCTCCCCAGTGTCAAGTGACTTGTTAGTGTTACAAGGTCTCCAGTCTGAATGGGGAGCAGACGTGTTAAATTTGGTGTCATCGCTCTCACACTCCCTTATACTGGTCACTCGAAGTTTAACATGGCACCTCATGGCAAAGAACTCTCTGAGGATCTGAAAAAAAGAATTGTTGCTCTACATAAAGATGGCCTAGGCTATAAGAAGATTGCCAAGACCCTGACACTGAGCTGCAGCACGGTGGCCAAGACCATACAGCGGTTTAACAGGACAGGTTCCACTCAGAACAGGCCTCGCCATGGTCGACCAAAGAAGTTGAGTGCACGTACTCAGCGTCACATCCAGAGGTTGTCTTTGGGAAATAGACGTATGAGTGCTGCCAGCATTGCTGCAGAGGTTGAAGGGGTGGGGGGTCAGCCTGTCAGTGCTCAGACCATACGCCGCACACTGAATCAAATTGGTCTGCATGGCTGTCGTCCCCGAAGGAAGCCTCTTCTAAAGATCATGCATAAGAAAGCCCGTAAACAGTTTGCTGAAGACAAGCAGACTAAGGACATGGATTACTGGAACCATGTCCTGTGGTCTGATGAGACCAAGATAAACTTATTTGGTTCAGATGGTGTCAAGCGTGTGTGGCAGCAACCAGGTGAAGAGTACAAAGACAAGTGTGTCTTGCCTACAGTCAAGCATGGTGGTGGGAGTGTCATGGTCTGGGGCTGCATGAGTGCTGCCGGCACTGGGGAGCTACAGTTCATCGAGAGAACCATGAATGCCAACATGTACTGTGACATACTGAAGCAGAGCATGATCACCTCCCTTTGGAGACTGGGCTGCAGGGCAGTATTCCAGCATGATAACGACCACTGCCTTGTTAAAGAAGCTGAGGCTGAAGGTGACGGACTGGCCAAGCATGTCTCCAGACCTAAACCTTATTGAGCATCTGTGGGGCATCCTCAAATGGAAAGTGGAGAACTCCAGTGGCAACCTGTGAAGCTCTGGTGAACTCCATGCCCAAGAGGATTAAGGCAGTGCTGGAAAATAATGGTGGCCACACAAAATATTGACACTTTGGGCCCAATTTGGACATTTTCACTTAGGGGTGTACTCACTTTTGTTGCCAGCGGTTTAGACATTAATGGCTGTATGTTGTGAAATACCGTATATTATTAATATAGCCAGGTTACTATGTGCAGATCGCTATGGTTTCTGGTGAGGATTCTGGGATATCATCAATTGTGGTTCTCCCTGGCAGAGCCAGAGAAGATGTGCCGATACTCCATGTTGCACAGAATTCAGCAACTAAGACACAGAGTTACACTGTGGCCCCAAGATGGCAAGCAAGAACTTAGTTTTCACTGCTACTCTTCCTGGTGGTCAAAAGCTGCTGGCTTCATCCCTGAGCAGATCTGCTATCTCGACTCAGCAGAGAGATTTGCTACTCTCAACCATGTGACCTGTGCCTGTGTGCTTGTCCCCTTGGAATGAATCATGAACTGAAGGCTGCAATCTAGCAGTCTGGCAAGCACTTAAACAGAAGAGCCTGTATGCCCTTAGGTGAAAGCTGTTCTGGATTAACACCGTGGCTGGCAACTCTCTGGAGGCTCATAAACTTATCCTCGCTCATATAAACAGGAGTTTTTTAGTCTAAAGCATTTTGCTTCATAAGAAGCCATGAAACTGCTGAATTCTTAAAGATGGTGCAGTCAGCAAAAAAAACAAAAAAAAACAACAAAAAAAAACAGTGTGGCACTGTGACTCTGCATAAACCTCAGGTTATGCAAATCTCACTTGTATTTATTGTTTTAGGTTTTTATTGAGTAAAAGCTTGTGGCTCACCTGCACTTTACCCTCCAGCTCTTGGATCTGCTCCTCTTTAAACATCAGGTCGTGGGAGAGCTTCTTACATTCGGATTCCAGCTCTCGAATTCGACTCCTCAGGGAGTCTGTGCACTCGCCTCTACTGCATCAAGAGAAAGTGAGGGAGGGTGGACCATCAAACAGTCACTGATATCATATCAAAGTCAGGGACAATAAAAATGTATGTTCAATTCCGTGCACCATAACCACTTTGTAACCAAATTGAATGTGATAAATTTACTCAAGTTACAATCTAATATGACTGCTTAAGAATAAAAGCTGTAGAATAAAAATTACGCACGCTTTTGATAAATAAGAGCAGTCTTTAACTAGTTACATAATACTAAGAATTACGGGTTGAATGATTTGGCGAAAGAGCAAAGAACCCTTATATTAGGACGTACAAACGTGAACTATCTTCACTAGTTACGTACATGCTTATAAAAAGACCCATGCTTGTCCCTATTCCTTCTCTGCTACATTCAACTCTTTGTAGATCTGCACATACGTAAAGGATAACAGGTATGTTGTTGCTATTCGAGATGCTGTACAGCGGCCGACTCTTCAGGCTTTACCTGGACGCAGCAGTGAGAGCGACAGCCCGTGCAGCCATCGCCTCCTCCACCTTTTTCCTCTTTTTCTCCTCGTTTAGCTGTTTCTCAGCCACGGACCGTGCGTCTTGCTCGGACTTCAGCCGCTTCTCCAGCTGAGTGATGGTCTGCTTTTCCTTCTGCTTGGACTGCACTGCGTTATGAAGCCTGATGCAGAGACACAAAGCACCATTAATGAAAGCAAATGCTGATGTTTTGATACCAATGGCCAAAACTTTAAAGAATAGCAATCAGGCGATGACATTATTTAACCAATTAGTATTTGACCAGTACTTGTCACCAGTATTTCCACCAGCAAGTGAGCCCATAATAGTGCAGACCATCAGACCACTGACATCACATAATTGTTCTGATTAAAGATTCTGGCTGGAGTTGCTCTCTAGCAGGGGGGGAAAAAAAAATTCAGTACCAGATCAAGTGTCTGCTAAAGTTAATCTGGTGGTTTTAACTTGTCAGCAATTTCAACAACAATTTTATGTTCCAGATTTACTTTCATTTAATTACCCACAGTAATGTTTTCCTATTGCTATTTCCATTTCTTCCCTGTGATCTGCCATCTTGTACTTGGGGCAAATCCCAAATTGCTTCCTATTCATTTTGCTTGCACCCTGGATAGGATCTAACATAATGGAGCTTAACCACCCTACTGAGTGTGTTTTCTTAACATTGTCTAGTAAGGTTTGTGCTCCTAAAAATGACATTTTTGGCACACTGGGCTGTGTTTGGGAGTGCGGGCGGCCGTTAAGTGAAATTTTGAATAGTTAAACTATTGTCACGCTTGTGTTTGGGTGTTCGCTTCGCCAAACTAATGTGCAGCGCTGTGGTTCCTTTCAATCTACGAAAGAAAAAAGCTCCGCGCGGATTTTAATATCGAAAGGAGGCATGCCTGGTTTTGTTTTAAAATCATTAACCCCTACTCCTCCGAGCTGTACTGGTCGGTGAATAAGCACGAAAAGTCTAAATGGTTTACCTTCATATATTACCATAGATTGTGTACAACGTCACTTTAGCTTTTAGTACACCAGACTGCGGAGTTGTTAGATAGCCATGGAGAGACTGGAGCATCTCCTGCAGCCCAGTATAAAAACATTTTTTTGCAATATTAACACATGTTTGAATTTCTATTGAGATGGAACTGCTATGCTCCAATTCACATTTTGAATACACAGAGTTGCTTCTATTTTTTTTTTTTCTCCACAATAAATCGGAAAAGTGAAGAAAAAAAAAAAAGGGGTTTTCGGTGCGTACTGAATTCTCACTTGTTCTGGAGCAGCTCGTTTTCGTGGCGGAGCTGGCTGAGCTCTGAGCGAGTGGTCCTCTCGGCACTGTTCAGAGAGTTGATCTGAGAGCGCAGCTCCTGCTCCAGCTGGCGGCTCGCCTGCAGATCCGCCTTCAGCTTCTTTACGTCCTGTTCCAGACTGCACACACGATCACAACATGTTTCGCTCACAAACTGAAAAACACACCATCAGGTGCAGCTTTGTTTTGGTAAATCAGTGGCATGCACCAGTAATTTGTTATATACAATATGCCACCAGATCCAATACCTGGTCATTTGAACGTCTCCACCGACAACAATCGCCTTGTCTGGAACAGCACCACACTACCTCAACACTCTCCTGAAGGCCTAAGTTCCTTCACGCAATCTGCGATCGATTAACGACCGACGCTTAGCAGTGCCTACTGTGTGGCTCACGGTCCCTTTCCAGAACCTTCACACTATCTGTTCCTCAGTGGTGGAATGAACTTCTAACCTCAATCCGGTCCGCAGAATCTGTCACCAACTTCCGAAACAGCTAAAGACCCACCTCTTCCGTGAACACCTAACTAACCCCTAAAACGCCAACTATTATCCTAAACATTATCCTAAAAACATGAAAAAAAACCTACTCTGTGCACTTTGCTTCTTCTAGAACTCAATTAGAAATCTTGTATAGTAGCACTACTTGCATTGTTCTCCGCTTGATATATCGCTTTGCTTGTATTTCCTCATTTGTAAGTCGCTTTGGATAAAAGCGTCTGCTAAATAAATAAATGTAAAGGTAAATAGATACACTATAAGGAGTATTTGCAATTCGCTGTTATAGGAAATTGATCGACCAATCAGAATCAAGGACCCACCAGCTGTGTGATATAAAACAAACATACTAAATAGATGACTTATTAATGGAGAACCATCAGGAAGCTTCTTACCGCACTAAAGCGTCCGGTTTACTGAGCTGGTTGTTGGGTATACAGTTCTCCATCAGCTCTCGATGGGCGTTCTTCCCTACGCCCTTCTGCTTCCTCTCGTTCCTATTGGACGAGGATGGCACACTGCCATTGGTGGAGCTGTGGCTGCGTGGGGAGGAATTTTTGTAATGTCTGGAGGAGGAGGCGGAGCTCGCGTCTGTGCCACCCGCGTCCTCCGCGCAGCCGTTCAGCTCGTTGTTCAGTCTCTTGCTGCTCGGATAGTTCTCCATGTACTCAATGTCCTGCAGCTTCGACTCCACAGTGTGTAGGATGTTGTTGTTTATTCCTATGCTGTGCTGGTGCTGTTTCTTGGCCCGCTGCTCCAGCTCGGGGAAAGAGATGGGCAGCTTCTTGGTGCCGTTCTGAGCCAAAAGCGTCGGCTCTGCTTCCATCATCGATTTAGACGCGCCTAGATGGGGGGGGGCAATTACAGAGGAATAATGTGGAGATTTTGGCAACCACATCATAAGATCAGAAGCAAAGTTGAGGCAGCCTGATGCTGCTACATTTCCACTTCCAAGCTGAAGGGAAGCAGAATTTTAAACGCAGCGTGTCCGCCATACTCATTTGCATAACAATTTGCCATAAACAGGTCTATAGAGACATCATTAAAATGCCCAGCAGCAGTAAACATGGCAGCATGTGGTGACCAAAATAAGAATGTAGATGTGCATTATAGAGTGGAAAATGCTTACAAGGAGAAAGGAAAACATCACACGAAGGAGAAAGGAAAACATTACACGGTGCATCAGTGATGGTTTTACTGACTGCAGTCAATATTTTATGCACACTGAGGAACCAACTACATGATTTTCCCCATGCATGGAGGACTATGGGGGAAAGTGCTTGTTGAAACTAACAGCAGACCTTCTGCATTTCATCTTCCAGTTTCCAAGAAAGTCTGTACAATTTACTTGTGTAATCCAAACATCTTTATCCAATGCCAGTGACACGGACGTGTTTCCGAGGTTAAAAACGTCACAAGGTTCACTCGTCGAATCATGTGCTGCTTACCTTCCTCAGCCTCCCTCTCCTGCCTCTGGAGCATCTGCTGTTCTAGAGGCAGGGCTTGCTGCAGGAGCTGCATGTAGAACTCGTTCTCCTTCTGCACCTCCTTCTGCTTCCGCAGGCGCATCTTATAGCTCACGTAGCTCTTAAAGCCGAAGCCCAGCGTCACCACCGGGTAGCCGATGCTGTCAAGAAAGCAAAGAGAGACGAAGCAATAGAAGAACTACTCCCATTAGGCAGGTTGCGATAATTACGTTACGACTTAGCGTACGATATACGGATCGTTTTTGCGGATCTCGACATCGCCCGTTGACAAAAAAAACGACACGCAAGATATTAACAATGCACTAAAAATTGTATTATCATGCTATTTATATTATCATTATATCACTGGCATTAAATTGTCTTATAATGACAATAATTATTATTTCTGGGACAACACATCGTCCACCAAATGTAGTTATCGTGACAGGCCTAACTCCCGTGATTATTACAAATTTCTGTACCATAAGAGGAATAAAGCATATCATTCTGTTGCATCACAATTTGTATCAGTTTTTCTGATACATTTATAGTTAATGTTGTGGAGCGTTCCAAAAACAAGTTCGTTCCTGTTATCACTTACATTACAGCAGCTATAAACCACTGTGCCTTCCTCAACACTTCTCTCTTTCGCTCTCACTTTTGACATTAGTGCATGAGGCTTAGAAGTGATGTCAGCATTTCCAAACACTGTATTCTTACCAGCCGTTTTGCACACACCTACCTTGCACCTTCTAGCTACAGCCGTTCTAGCTACAGTTAGAGCTCATTTTCCCCATGCACTGTGTGTGTGTGTGTGTGTGTGTGTGTGTGTGTTAATCAACCTCTAGCTCTTTAGCTGTGACTGGTTCTGATTGGCTGTGGGTTGGGTATTTTTAGCTGGCTTACAGCTCTGAATGCAGCGCTGACACCAAGGTGTTTCAAAATAGCAGCCTCTAGACGTTGAGGTGTTTCCGTCGGAGATTTTCAGTGTGATAGCCTAGTCCTAGTATTATGGCTTCATCGGTATCACTGCATGAATCAAGCATTTAAAAGCGAACAAGCTGATGGTAAAAATAATTATAATAATAATAATAATAATAATGAATGGAAGTATTTGTTATGAAAACTTTGTACAAAAGTTTGCGCATCTTTGTGCGCATATAAATAAATAAATAAAAACGAGCAGAAACAAAAAGATCAAATCCTTTAATGCTCCTCTAATCAAATCCGCTTTCATATTGAAAGGGAAACAACTCATCCATCAGATCTCTTACAATGCCAATATTTGTCTGAGATGAAAGCAGAAGAGACTGGCTGCGCGGAAAGATAATGGCTCTCAGTTTAGGTGCACTGCATTATGGGTATTGTTTGTTTTGTATGCAGTACACTAAGATCGCGATGCCGCTCCACTTCACATCATCTTTGGGGGTTTTTTTCCCCCCTTGTTTTGTTTGTTGGAAGCAAATGGCTGTTAGTAAATGCCGCACACTTCATCATCCCCTCCTGACTCGTCTTTATCTTTTTTCTCCCTCACGGTCAGACGTCAAAGAACAAACAGCATTTTTCTACGCCCAATTCTCAACAGGCTACTGTCGATCGTAGAACACAGTAGACAAGATAATCAGGCTTTTGGGAAGTGCAGAAGGTGTGAGCGCACTAGTATAAGGAACTTGATCGAAGAAGGGGAAAAAAAAAAAAAAAGCGGGCAGACGGTAATAGACAAATGTATTCGAATTGATATTTTGAAAATAAATAAATAAATAATCAGCACTGAGGTAACAATCTGATCATACACCATGACGAATCATGATACTATAACACCGAAAACAACTACCACGATACTTCAGAAACAGTAATAAAATAAACAAAAACCGTTAAACTGAATTTGATGATGCTTCCCTTTAATGCCTACACGGATAAAGAAGATTAAAATCCATTCAGTACCATTTAATTTCTCCTGTAATTTAATTACTTTTTGTAATTATTACGAAAAGTGTATCGTGTAATCATTTATCACGATATCGATATTATAATCGATATCTCACCCAACACTAGGTAGGTTTAAGTATATAAGAAGGTCTATATGGGGAAATAAAACATTCAATGAATACTGGCACTTGACTGCACGTTGTAGGATTTACGTTTACATGAAATGTCTACGTCGGTTTAAACAGAGCCGCATTGGACGGCCTTACCAGTGAGCGGCAAAAGGACGGCACAGGCCCACGTGGAAATTTTTCAGGTCTTTGAATCGGATGGCTGCTTCGATATAGACGAAGAGAATCCAGAGAGAGACCGTGGGTAGACATACACCTCGCTCTGAGGACACACAACCACACACACACACACACACACACGAGGCCATCAGACAAACTCAATCTCCTGAACCACAATAGAAAGATTTCCATTTTCCAGCTTTCCATTTCAGGCAAGCAACACACACACACACACACACACACAGTTGGCAAAACCCTTGATAACACTTCAAGAAATATCAAACTATATGGCTTTTCATTTCTTTAATTAAGCTTTCTTGTTTCTTTGAATTCCTCGACCCTCTGAGAGCCACTTTAAACATTTATTCTTGAGGATTTTAAAAGGATTGAGGTTTTTGTTTTTTTTTTTAAATACCCCTCACCATTCCATTACTGGCTGTTAGAGAATTAGGAGAGGAATTCTTGTAATTCTTTTAATGTGAGGTTAAATATGCATGTGTGCTAAATGTTTAATGACGGGGGTGGAGGCAGAACAGAAATAAAAGCAGTGAAATAGCTTCTGTTTCAAGCAGAGGCGATCAAATATACTTGGAAAAGAAGTGAGGCAAATTAATCAATCAAATAACAATGAATTAATTAATTCATGGATTCATTAGTTAATTTTGGGAGGCAGAAGTTGTATATTTTTTGATTATTTTTAAACATCACACACAAACAATAAAAATGAAGTGAGAACATTTACAGTGATGTAAATAGATATATATTTTTGCAACTTATCCTCCTGTAATAAATCAATTATGTAATAAAGCCTGACAATTATTATAGATTTAAAATATAAATTATATATATATTATATATATAGTGATACGTACCCGTGTGCCATACGTATTGTACCCACACGTAAGTGCTGGCGGCGAAAAAGAGCCATTGCATAGGGATGAACAGCAGGCAGATGATGTCTGACGTGAATGTAACGCAAACAAAAAACACCGAGAACGCCTGGAAGACAAAAAGGGAACGGAGGAAAAGTTCATGGACATTGCGATCAGATCCCTTCAGCAGCATAATAAGAAGCAATTTTGGGGATTGTAAACAAACTCTGTTGTGCAATCTCTGAGAGATAGAATTCCCATCGGAAATGTAATTAACTTCCCACACTGGGAGAATTATGCAGATATAATGGAGGGGGGGGACACACAAACAAACAGGCACAAAAAAGTTAAGTTAAAAAGTAACAGTGTTAGCTATAAATACATGGCGTTCCTGAATAACCACAGGGCGGTTCAAGCGGAATATTTAGGGCTCATTTCTAATTGTCACATCAGTTTAGGGGTGATGTAGTTCTCCATGAACTACAATTCATTTTAGTCCCTACGATCATTTATTCATAAATATGCCACTTAATTTCATCACTCAAGTGGTCTGGAGCCAGTACACCGTTAATACATTCATGATACTGAAAGTATAAAGCCGTTTAGGGCAACAAAACACGGCAGTGCGTTATTAACCATTATACCACAGCAGCAACTGGTCAAAGGGTGTTGATTAATTTCCTAAAAAAACTGCTCTGACAATAGTTCCTGCTGTAATTCAATTCAGTTTGATATTAATGTGCTCGTTCTAATACGTCATCATTTCTATAACGACTTACACAAGGACTCTCCATGAAAGCAAATTAAAAACGGTGAAGACTTCTGAGAGGAGGTGTTTATTTACTATTTGGGGAAGGAGTCTCCAGTGTCAGAGGTATTTTTTTTTCTGATATTGTTCCTGCTTTGCGTTTTGCAGGTGCCATACGATTTTGTATTGAAGTCCCTGCAAAGTGCCTTGAATCGCACAGCGTTATTCGATGTGTTGACATCATTTCCACAAAAACAGGAAGTCAGGGCGGGACATATTGACACATATCGAGCCTTGCCGCCTCCCGCTTTTTAAATAGCCAATAGCGTTTAGCTTTCCTCAAAGCCAGGAAACCTACAAATGTTGAGGGGTGGGACACTTCAGATTCTAAGTCCATATTCTAAATCTGACGAGAAGCTGAAGTGCAGAATGACATTGTCAAAATGTTTGATCCGTACTGGTGGTAGAGAGACTGTACATTTTAAATGCAGAAACCTTCTCAATGCAAATTGTCTGTTCTGGGTTTTTTTTGGAGCACACTAGCTTATAGAAAAACTTTAGACGAACATATTCATGCTAAAAGCCACAAAACTTCAGTTTTAATTTCATGGGGACTTTAATAACTAAAGAGACCCAAAAAAAAACCCCCACAAAAAAACAAAACAAACAAGAGGCTGGGAACAAGAGGGAACTCCTGTTTATAGCTGCTTTGAGAGAAGTGATAACATAAACTAACTTGTTAGATAGACGTTCTACATTGTTAAACGTAACTATAAACAGATTTAAAAATATACAATATACACACACACACACATATACATGTATGCATATATATGTGAGTCGCCATTTTTAATTCAAAAATAAATAAATATTTTGGAAAATTGCTGTGGTATAAGACGAATAAAACGCTGCAAGCCGTGCTGTTATTGGAAAACACTCATCTTCTGGATGGTAATGGCGACACACCACATCGTCAAATATAACGACAGCGGTGTTTTATTCCTACGTCTGTAAATATGACGTAGCTACAGATGGTGAAATCCTTTGACAAGAAAATGCCACTCACCAGTCCCTGGTACCTAAAGGAGTCATACACACTCCTGATAAAGAGCCAGAAAGGCCACAAGTACTCGAAGCGAAACTCCAGGACAAAGTCTGCCAGCAGCACCAGGGCCCACACGAGCAGGAACTTCAGGTACAGGAAGGTGCTGCGAGACACAAGATAAAGGACAAAGATCAGAGGCAGGTATTCATAACAATAACCAACCATTGCTCTACGTTACAGATCAGCTCGTCTCCCAGACAAACAATGCACGGGTGAACGTAAACACACACAAACCACATTAGAAGATCTTTCACAGAAACGCATACCGCGATATTATTTCTGGTATTCGCTTGGCAGAAGTTTATACATTTTCAGCAGTCCAGGAACAAACTGTCGCTGCTATCATGATGAGATAAGACCAGAAGTAAACATGTAGCCAGCTCATTAACTGGCACATGAACTTTGAGCTTGAACTTGACGATTATTTTTTTTTATTTTATTTTGATTATTACAAACTTTTTTATTCACTACATGACTACACGACAAAAAAAAACAAAACAAAAACAAACAAAAAAAAAGTTCATCACAACTAATTGTTCTCAGTGAAATCTTCAGTTGGAAGTCAAGACATGTTGTAATCCTTGTATTACAGGTGAGCTAGGAGCTCATCAATTAATTAACTAATTCATTCATATCCGACACCTGAAAGGTCTAATTTCCTTTTGCAATTAAGTTAGTGTTTCAGTTAAAGAAGAAAGTAGATCTGGAGACATTTCTACACTGTTGGTCCAGGTTACAAACCAGCCTCTGAGCTAAAGATGTCCTACCACACATGCGCCACTGCTTTATTACAGTTATATACACTGTGCAAGGAGCACGAGCGCAAATATATATACACATGTCCATATATATATATATATATATATACATAAAAAGTCTATATAAATATATATAAATAAAACGTTCAATAACAGACTGTTTTAGCTAAAGCTAGGCTGTTATCACAATGGCTCGGTTAACTTAGCCTGGTTTCTCCTCCCAGCTGGAGCTGACTGAGCGGTTTGGAAGTGTACAGCTTTATTTTGAGAAAAGAGCCGGCGCGGTGTGCCAGAGTAGCCGGTCTGAGGTGCGCCTCCTCCCGCGTACCTGCCGTGAATTCCCTCGGCGATACGGCTCCGCTTTAACGGGCGACGGAGTTTGCTGCAGTCCGCATTGCGCCGCTTCATTCTCCCCTCCCGTTCCGACTGGAATATATATATTATATATATATTGTGTATATATAATGTATATGTATGTATATATATATATATATTTATATATGTATATTTAATATATACGTGTACTATTGATTCCCCCCTCAACCGTTATGTTGAGTAAAATCAAGTAGAGTCACGCCATGAGCACAAGCTGGTCATCATTTAAACTCAAAGAGCCACAAAGCAATAAATAAAAACAACTCCAGCAAGAGAAAGAGAGAGAGAAATAAAGAGCTAAGCCCCGCCTCTTTAGTGCAACGTGTCCACGGACGTGATGGCGTCATGTTGGCCACGCCTTCTCCTACGTCAACGATCATGGCGGCGCCCTAAGCGAGAAACTTCCATGCGTAAATGAAGTGCTTGTAGTTTTAAAGGTACGTGAATAACAGTACTAATTAAATAGTGATATGTAAATGTTATATAAAGCGCGGTTATATTTATAAACTGTTCCGTGGATGTCTAGCAGTAAATGTTAACTGAGCTGATGAAGTCTAGACTGCCATGCCTTTCCCATCAGCCATGCTGGTAAACAATGTACACTGGAAATATTCCTCGCAGGTTTCTTTCGGTTTGTTAGATTGCAGCATTTGTGCAATTGGAATGATAAATGTGATGATTTGTTTTCAGGTGCGTGAAGGTCATCGGAAATCTGCCGTAATTAACTGTCAGAAACTGGTGCTCCACTTTTCCTAGAGCTAATCACGATTAACGAATAGAAAATGGGGTTATAATAAGAGAGTAGAGAAAAGGCCAGAATTAGAAAAATGACTAGGAATTGATTTATTCATGAGTCTTTTGATTAGCCCAGCTATGGCTTTGGCGAGGAACCTCGGCAGGTATCACAATATCTGTTTTATAGGTTCCATCCATCCTTCCATCTATCTATCTATCTGTCTATCTATCTATCTATTCATTCAAACTTTACAAAAGTAATTATTTAACAGGAAGAATCTGAGCGCACATCATGATCATGCGATCAGCTCATTGAGCTATCCTGCTTTAATCTGGCAGGAGGATACTGATGAAACAATCGGAACAAAATAAATCTTATGGGATTTGGATATGCAAAATGAATGTGTTCTGCTTGAGAATCTCGTTAACACAGGTTCAGATCGGGCCGCATTAAAAGTCGTTGACGTAAGTCCAAAAGTAATGTCGATATTTACACAGGAAGGTTGCTTGTAGTCAGAGTCTGGTTACGCACCTGCGGTTTTAAATGCGGCCCATTCAGCTTTATAAGATTACCTGCGTGTAGTTCATACCTGTGAGATATTTCTGAAGTAGAGCTATCAGAGATGTTTTTTTTTTTTTTCCAATAGCATCCAGATCACTATCTAGAGCCGTGTGATAATAAATCGAGGTCACGAATTAGTAATGTGGGTGTGGTGTAAATGCTGTTTTGAGATGTCAAACTCATAAACCACTGCCAATGATCTTGCTGATTCCATGCACTTTCCTGTAAAGAGAACACACATGTGGATTGAAGAATAAGCTGACCGAGCACTCCTCTGCTATGCTTACAGCTCACGTTAAGCGTTCATAACTCTGGCTCTGTGGTTAAAGGCTCTGGGTTTCTGATCAGAAGGTCAGGAGTTCAAACCCCAGCACTGCCAAGCTACCACTACTGGGCCCTTGGGCAATTTCAGAATTAAATGCTCACTATGTGCTCTAAACGCTTAAATGCATCTCCAGGAGTCATTGTAATGTAAGATAATCGCTACTGGGATTCAGGCATTAACGGACTATAAACACTTTACATATATCTGTTACCACTGTTAACAACTGGAAGATGTTGGTGTGTGTCTTGTGGTTGATATTCTAGTTTGAAACTGTATTATTACTGGACACATTGAGCATTTGTGTCCTGTCATCTTAAATCTGCATGGCTGTAACATTCTGCTGTTCTTTCTCCAGTGATCTACATAAAGACAGGAGAAAGATGCCAGCAGCACTAAACCTCGGCAATGAGGTGGTGAAAATGAGAGCCGAGGTGAAGCGGGTGAAGGTCCTCATCATTCGCAAGCTCACCCGCCAGATCTTCGCTCTGAAGAAGAAGAAAGGGACCGAAGCCGACCTGGAGAGGAACCAGAGGAGAGCGGCAAGGTTGCTGGAGGAGATCCACGAACTGAAGGCACTCGCACCAGACAGTGTCACCAAGGCTGCCCTGCAGAGTGACATCAGCTTTGAGAAAGTGTGCCAGAATAAAGACTCCACCCTTTCAGAACGCGCCACAGCCCGCATTGCCACACACCCCGAGTTCAGCAAGAGAATCCAGAACATCAAAAATGCCATAGAAGCCTTTAAAGCAGAGAGGACAAGTGCTGAGAGAGCCGAAAAGAAGAAAGAAAAAAAATCTAAAGACGTCGACCAACAAGAGAGAGAATCAAAACTAGATAGTGATGACAAAGAGGGCTCAGAGGATGACGATGATGTTGGCGAAGACGATGATGACGGCGATGATGATGATGGTTCCTCTCAAAAGGTCCAGAAAGCAGATGAAGAGAATGTACAGGAACCAATGAAGCAGAATAAGGATCCAGTCACAGCAAAAGAGGTTTGCTGGCTAATCTAGCTATTTCTCAAACCTACCTTGATTACTATGGTGGAAAATTGCTAATTTACTATTAGATGTGCTAAATTTACCCATCATGAATCATTCATACCTTTTGTACTCTTAATTAGGCATACATATCAAAATCTTGAAGATTGCAATTTGATTGGCTTTGTGCATTTCTGTGCATACACATTTCTGGCTTTTTGGAGCAACATAATAAATGGATTTTTTTTTAAAATATCCTCAGCATAACATCTTTTAAAAAGTATTAGAAAGTTTTGTTTGAATTAGTAAGTAATGCTGTGCTCGATTAAAACTCGAAGGAAAAAAAAAAGAAGAAAAAAAACCTCTCCGACTAGGAAAAACTCAGACTTCCTTCTTGAAAAGTCTGAAAGGTCATGTCAAATCAACATGGCTGTTCACAGCATCAACAGTAAATGAGTTATGCTGTATACAGTCAGGTCCATAAGTATTTGGACAATGGCAACATTTTTGTAATTTTGCCTCTGTACACCCCCACAATGGATTTGAAATGAACAATCACAATATGATTGAAGTGTAGACTTCCAGCTTTAATTCAAGGGGTTTAACAAAAATATTGCATAAACTGTTTAGGAATTACAGCCATTTTTTTTACAGAGTACCTCCATTTTCACAGGCTCAAAAGTAATTGGACAAACTAGCATAATCATAAATATTAGGATTATTTTTAATACTTGAATGCAAATCCTTTGCAGTCAATAACTGCCTGAGGTCTAAAAACCCATGGACATCACCAAATGCTGAGTTTCCTCCCTTGAGATGGTTTTCCAGGCCTTTACTTGAGTTTTGTCTTCAGTAAGTGAGAAACACTGTCAATAGGGTTGAGATAATTAGACATTTAAGAACATTTAATTTGTTTGCCTTATGGAGCTCTTGGGTTGCTTTCGTGGTATGTTTTGGGTCATTATCCATCTGTACTGTGAAGTGCCGTCCTGTCAGTTTTACAACATTTGACTGAATCTGAGCAGCAAGTAAAGCTCTATACACTTCAGAATTCATCCTGCTACTTTTATTAGCAGTCACATCATCAATAAACACCAGCAACCCAGCTCCAGTGGCATACATGCCCATGCCATAACACTCCCTCCACCATGTATGGCAGATGATGGTATCGTGGTTTGGTGGTATGCTTTGGATCATGAGGCCTTCCTTTCCTTCTTCATACTCTTCTCTTCCCATCATTCTGGTACAATTTAATCTTGCATCACAACTGGTCAGGTGTTTTTTTTAGAGGTTGTTTTTTTTTAAGCAAAGTCTAATCTGGGTCAAAGTCTTTCTGTTCTTGAGTGTTCCCAGTAGTTTGCATCTTGTGGTAAACTGTTTGTATTTACATTCATGAAGACATCTCTTGATTATAGCTTGATTATAGGCTTTGACATTGATACACCTACCTCCTCCAGAGTGTACTTGACTTGGCTAGATGATGTGAAGGGGTTTTTCGTCAACAAGGAAGGAATTCTGCAGTCATCCACTTTCGTGTCTGTTTTGTTTCTTCAAAATAATGATGGACTCCTTCAGTTGCAGTAAAACATATTTGGACCGCATATTGAGAGTTCCCATGAACAGCTACCAAATGCAAATTCGATGCTTTAAATCATTTTAATTTGTCATGAAATACGAGCAAACAGGCCACACCTGGCCTTGAAACTACCTATCAGTGAATTGTCCATTTACTTTTGAGCCTGTGAAAATGGCAGGAATCTGTAAAAAAAAAAATTTTTTAAAAGGCTGTAATCCCTAAACAGTTAATGTAATATTTTTATTAAACCCCTTGAATTAAAGCTGAAACTCTACACTTTAATCACATCTTGAGAGCTGCATTTCAAATCTACAGTATTGTGCAGGTGTACAGAGGCAAAATTACGAAAATTGTATCAATTCTCTTATGGACCTGGCTGTATACCAGTATTTGCATCAGATCAAAGCAAATAGACATATTCAGTCATCAAATCTATAACACACTGACTACAGAGCTGACTGTGTTGAGAAGGAAAATAAAGACATCACTCATCAAAGTTAGCTGGCTAGATTTCTGCTAACAAAAGACGAACGTAGAGTCGTCCATGTGTTTTTCCCCACTTTGTAGCTTGGAAGTGACGTAATTCCCACTTCGCGGTTAAGTCAAAAGCACCACAATGTTTCACAGTTTTAGTCAAACAGCTGTTTGCTGTGAAAGTAGGCGAATCTTGGCTGTGTTTATTGATAAAGTGTATCACAGGTTTCTAGAGTTGTGCATTAGAATACAAGAACAAGAAATTCAAATATATCACATCAATTCTCTAATGATTATATTGAAGATGTGTTGTTATAGGAAAATGATCAACGACAGGGTGTGATGGTGTGTGTGATGCCATTACCACCCTAAAGTAGATTCTTTCCCAATAAAAGCAATTCGTGAAGTGTTTTATTCCTCTTATACCTCAGCAGTCATTATATTTGTTAATAATAGAGTAATACAATGTCATTGTTTTTAACCATTTATAGTTACATTTAATGTTGCAGGAGGTTTCCCATGTCAGAAAACTTAAAGGAAGAGCTATACTTCTGACTGTTACAAACCCCTCACTGGAGACTCCTTCCACGTATAAAAACATTCGTTTATTCCTATTTTAGGATTAATCTTTCGGTTAATGAACACCAATCAGATTACAGAATTCAGCAGCGCTGTGGTGTAACACATCCACACTTAATAGATTGTTTCATGTTAGTGGATTATATCCTGTCTGTCATAACTAGGATTTTATGTTGTTGTTTTTTTTTTTTCCTTCTTCCCAGAGTTCCTCAGGAACAATTAGCACTCCAGTTGAGGTGGTGAGGATGAGGAAGGAGGTGAAGAAACTCCGGGTGCTGATTATCCGGAACCTCACCCAGCAGCTCACCGGTCTCAAGAAGGCAAAGCCTGAAGAGACCGAGCTAAAAGGGAACGTGGAATGTGTGGCACGGCTGCAAGAAGAAGTACAGGTCTTGAGGACGCTTCTACCTGACCACGTTACCTCCAGAGCCCTCGAAGGGAGCATTGATATGGAGAAAGTGTTCCAGGATCCAGAGTCTAGTGCGACGGAGAGAGCGACAGCACGGATCGCAACACACCCATGCTTCCTGAAGAAGCTTCAAGATGTCAGAAAAGCCATTGAAGAAGAGAAGACGAAGGCCGCAAAAGCTGGAGAGGAGAACAAGGCTGGAGAGGAGAATAAGGTTGAAGAGGAGAATAAGGGTGTAAGTGAAATGTTGAATGCTGAAGATAGTGATGGTGAGGTTGAAGAAGAGGAGGAGGAGGAGGTGGCTAGTGATGATGATGATGATGATGATGATGATGATGATGATGATAAGGAGGAGGAGGAGGAGAAGGAGAAAGTAAAGGAGATGCATCCGACCTTGACAGTAATTCCAAAGTCTAACGTTGAAAAGCCACCAGAGGACACCAAGTTGGCTTCTGCAAAAGAGAAATCAAAAGGAGCAGAGCTGGAAAAAGCTGTGAGAAGTCCTGCAAATCCAAAATCTAGTTCCAAACCACCAGTCAAAGCAGTCCAGAGTCTGCCATCCAAGACCAAAGAAGCAGCACCACCACTGGGACAAGTCTCCAAACCTGACACCGAGAAACCAGAAAACAGAAAGGACAAAGAAGAGTCGGACATGTCTGAGTCTGATGAAGAGAAAGAGTATTTTGACGACAGCACCGAAGAACGTTTCCACAAGCAGTCTTCCTATTCAGAGCAGAGCGATGACGATGACTTCTTCCTCGGCAAAGTGAGCAAGCTGAAGAAGAAGAAAAGCGACACTGCGCCCAGAAAAGAAAAAACAAACGACCCTAACAAAGCTAGCCAGACACCTCAGTTCCAAATGCAGTCAGTCTTCTGCTCCACCCTGTCCAAATCCAGCAGTTCCTCTCAGAAGGGTGGTCCAAAGCCACCGCGTTTCCAGAACCAGAAACGTTCACAAGGTGACAAAAAACCATCGTGGGTTAAAAGCCAAGGTTCTGGAAGGGAAAAAAGGCCTCCGGGATTTAAAAATCAGATGCCTGGATCCAGAGAGAGTTCAAAGCAGAAAGGTCCAGGAGGAGATCAAACTGGTAAACCTGCATTCGAGCGGAAAAACACTCCGTTTAATAAAGCAGGGACGCATTCCCAGCAGGCCCTGCATCCGTCATGGGAAGCCAGCAAGAAGAGGAAGGAGCAGCAGGCTCAGATCACAGCCTTCCAAGGGAAAAAGATCAGATTTGATGATGATGATGATGATTAACATATTTCAGGATCATTCTTTATGCGTTAAGACATTTACACTGACATTTACATTCAGTGTCATAAGATATCTGTCATATTTGTTTCAAATCAAAGTTCATTCATTCATGTTGACATGTTGGCATGGTTTAAGATCTTTTTTACAGCTGTGTGTGTAAATCCTGAATAAAATGTAAATATGTGTTTTCATCCTAGAACTTTTCTTGATGAAGGTAATTGAAAATTAGTATGACTTCAACATTTCTCTCTCATGATCATTTTATTTCTGGAACCTATTAAGGAATAAAACACTTCAGGGCATGTCATTATAGGAAAATAATCAATGATGAGATTGTTATTGGAGTTCTTTTTCTTACACTGAACAGTATGGCCTGAAGTGTTTTATTCCTTTTATACTACAGCAATTTGCCCATGATTTAAATTTTTGATTTATTAATGAACAACACCTCATGCTTTATAGCCGTTTATAATGTCCACGAGACGAGTTCGTTCCTGTTATCAGACAGTCATTCCCTTATAAGCTTCTCTCTTGAATTTTATGCCTTGGAATAAAGATTTTAAATGTCCTTTGTCCTGATAATGGTGGAAAACTGTTAGAAAATGCTGACATTGGAAACTCCTTCCACAAATGTTAAATAAATATCTCCTTGCAGAAAACTTCACCATATCAACTATTAGACATTGTTGTTTATTTATATATATATATATATATATGTGTGTGTGTGTGTGTGTGTGTATATATATGTGTATATATATATGTGTGTGTATATATATATATATATATATGTGTGTGTATCTATATATATATATATATATATATATATATATATATATATATATATATATATATATATATATATATATATATACGTATATATAACGACACATTTTAATCCAGTTATAATTAACCTTAGATTATGTTGAGTTTATGCCAAATTAAGAGCTGTTACTACAGAAACATATAAACGTGTTATTTCAATTACAACCAGAACAACTGTCAAAGCTGCTCTCATAGGAAATTAGTCAACACTTGATCCATCAGATTTGAGATTTTAACAGAGCTGAATTGTGCAGTTTGGAAAGGAATTCAACATTAAAAAGGATTATTTTCTGCAAATTTGCAGTCTAAAGGTGGATTATTCTCCACACAGCAGTCACACTGACATGGTAGAGTGTGTGTGTGTGACATGGTAGCCACACTACCTCTTCTGTGTCATACACTCGGACCATCACAATACACACTAGACTGTCCATTGTCGGGCCACCATCCAAATAATATTTGCTCAGTGCTGGATGGGGTAATTCTATACCTAATGTACTTTATATAACAGCTGATGAGGGTTGACACAAGGTATGTGTACCTAATACTCTGGCATATGAGTGTATTTGCAAACGTGCCGACCACAAACACAGTGTATATGGATGTCCATATCAGGTGAGCAACAGAGCTGGATAAGATGCTGTTCAGCTGTTCCATAAGACACTGGCTCATGCACATGAGCTTGAACTAAAGGTCTAGAGCTGATTGTAGATGTATTTTTGCTTGATCAGTTTTTTTTTTGTGATTGTTGTGACTGAAAACGCTTGATTTTGCTGCTGTTTTTTTGGTGCTTTTTGCAGAAAACCACTTGAATTGGCTAAATTGCAATTGCACGGTCTTTCACAGCCATGTGTGCTGGTAAATGAGACCTTTTAGCTGTACTGCGGTAATTTTTAATATTTTAAATATTAATTTTGAGTTAACTTAATTTCTGTGATCGAAGAAAATGGGAGAATCCTGGAGGGACTGCTTGATGCTCTCGTCTCGCAACACGAAGATGAGGCAATGAGAGTTAAGCAGGATATCGTGATGCTAAAACAGTCAAAACATCAGAACAAAATGAACTACTCAGTTAGGACGATGTTAGAGTATACCTGGTGAGTTTTGCAATACATCCGGGTGGCGTATAAGAAAGAGACAGTAATGGCTGGATGAAGAACCCTTTCAGAAATAAATCAGAAAGAAAGTGTAATATGTGGATTATGAGTCCTCTTTATGACCATAAGGAGAACATACATGATCAAGCCACACTTTCTAGCACAAACTGCTAACCATTAGAAAGAATAAAGAACAAGAATTAGTTACAGCTTGGTAAAATGATCTATTTTAAATGATTTATAATGTTTATTTTGTCTCTAGATTTGCTGTCTTTTTAAGACAGCTTTAGTGACTTTAATTAGAAAAAACAGCCAAGTGACAAATGGAGCCACTTTTGAGCAAACATTAGTGACTGACCTGCAATTTATACAGACCAACCTGTATTTTTCCCAGCAACCAATCACTGAACAGCATTGTGACCAACAACCAAATTATTCCCAATAACCAATAACTGAACAGCATTATTACCCACAACCAATCCCTGAACAGCATTATTCCCGACCACCATTCATTGAACGGCATTTTTCCAGACACCCAATCCCGAACAGCATTATTCCAGACAACCAATCCCTGAACAGCATTTTCCCCAGAAACTAATCACTGAACAGCATTTTTCCCAACAACCAATCACTGAGCATCATTATTCCCAACAACCAATCACTGAACAGCATTATTCCCAACAACCAATTCATGAACAGCATTATTCCCAACAACCAATCCCTGAACAGAATTTTCTCCAACAACCAATCACTAATCAACAGTTGCTGTCTGCAGTTTTTATGTTCTTTATTTTAAACTCTCTGTAGAAATGTATACGTATTAAAAGTGAGTTATTCCATCTATTTACTTTATGTCTATTTCCTGACTACTCACGACCACTGCTCCATTTTTTCTGTGATCTTGATAGAAATTATAGTATTTTGTAAAATAAATAAATAAATAAATCTGAAATATTTTGATATAATAAATAGAAAGACTTTCTATATGAAAGTAACTATGTTACTTTCTATTCTGATAAAACTGTGTGTGTCTTCAGAAAATCTCCTTTCTTCATGCAAAAAAATCAACACGAGACTTTGAATATGCAAATTAGTCTATGACGTTATCCGGCGGCTTGCGTTGCCGAATTTCCCCTGAAAATAGTTGTCAAAGCTGTTTATAATTTAAATTTGAGTCGATCGTCCTCATGTTTAATTTAAAGGATATTCACGGTTTAAGCTTTTTTCGCCCTGAATAGTTTGCATCATAGTATTTCATATCGTCCTGCGCGCCATCGCCGTGGAAAACCTTTACCGAAGTCGCCACCTTCTTCGTTTCCATTGGCTCAGCCGCAGCAAAGACTCGGCCAATCACGACGGACACAGTCGCAAACTCGACCAATGGGGCTCGACATGCAAATTCATTTCAAAATTTTCCCGGGAAATCCGAGTTTCGCGCGAGCCGCCTTTTCGCGCGTAAACCTCATCCCCCTTCATTCATTGTCCGCTTCCTGGAGCCATTTTTTCCGAAGCGGCTCCGAGGGAAGTTCGCTCGCTCGCTTTTCTCGCGTCCATCTGCTGCTTTTTCGCCACCGATCTTTGCACATACCGATCGAAGTGAACACATAAGGCTCTCCTCTCTCGATATCTATGATTATTTTGTGCGTGTGTTGGTGCGATTTTTAGAAAAAAGCTCGTGGAAGTAGAGGAGGTACAAAGAGAGATCTCTGAAGATGAGAAAGGGGGTCTCCTCGGTCTCAGACAGAGCGATCATATCAGCCTCTCTCATTGAGCCGAATATGGGCTTGATTTCGGGCTCGGATCGCCGCTCTGCAGTTTATCCCACACACATCCAAATGATCACACCGCCTTCACAACCCAATCATGTCCGGGTGTCTTCTTCATCTGGCAGCTTGTATACAACTCCTCTCCAAGGATCTGCAAACGGCACCGGCTTACGACCTGCTTTAGGACGACCTCCGGTAACTCATCTCTTTCATTTTAGGGCGTTTTGTTTTGTTTTGAAAACACGTACTGGACGCTTTTAAGATACTAATAACTCTGATGTTGGGGTTCCATGGCTAAATGCATTAGCAGCCTGTATGGGTACTTCCTAAATATTCACTTAGGACGTTGATGTGTAAGAGATGTGGTGGTGAGCTGCGGTCCAGATCTGGTTCTGATGATAACGTCTTGGGTTATAAAAGTGCACAATGTTTTTAAACTGAATCGTAAACCAGTTTTTATTTTGGCGGTGGCCTTAAAATGGTGTCCTATCTACACTACCATGGGCCTGTCTCTGTCTCCTTAACCATGATCCCATCACACAGCTCTGGAGCTTGTTTTTACTTTAATGATATGACCGTTTACACAGAAATAAATGATGTGTAAAAAACAAACAAACAAACAAACAAAAAAAGCCACTACTCTGCTTTAGTTATTGACCCATGTGAACTTATTAGTATTATTACTATTGTTACTAAACACGAAGTTACTCGGTGCTGCCAATTTCACGACATAAAACTTTCTTCTTTTTTTTTACTTTACTCAAATTCCAAAGTGTCATGCTACTTAACCCTCTAAAGGTGTAAATAAATAAATAAATAAAATATAATGATAATAAATAAATAAATCTTGTCATACAGCAAGATATCGTTGTCCTGGAAACCACTTTTAGCCTCAAAAGCGCGAGGCTGAATTTTGTTTAGCTTCAAACCGAAAGAAAAGTTAGCAAACTATGGCTAGCTTCATCGCTAATGGTGTGTAAACACTCGGCTCATGCAGCACTATAAATAAAACACCAGAATGACATTTTATCCACATCTTTTTTTTTCTTTTTAATGGCGTAAAGGTGCAACTTTTGTGCAAGATAGTTTATAGCTTGATAGCTAGCTAGGTGTTTTCAGAGTCTCTTTAAAGCTAAGTTATGGTGCTACTTCATGTAGCTACAAGACACTCTCTCTATGTCTCTCTTCCTCTCTCTCTCTCTCTCTCTCTCACACTCACACACACACACAAGGCACAAGCTTCATTTTTAGAGACTTGGTCTTAATAACAAATTCATCTCAACTACATATAAGTGCACTCTATAGACTAGGGAGAGCTTTATTTCATGGCTTATATAGAGCATGTGTGTGTGTGTGTGTGTGTGTGTGTGAGGAGAAATGTGAAAGCCCTGAGCTTTGCATCTGTGTCCAGACAAGAAGAAGCAAATACACACAATAACTGTTAATAAATAAATATATAGGCGTCTGTCTCTGTAGTGTCTCAAAGGGGAAGCCATTTGGGGATTCAGTCTAGGCCTTGGTTTGTGTAGATGGGGGATGGGGGCTTGTTGCCTTCCAGTTTGAAGAAAGTCTTGAGATGTTTTATTATTATTGTTTTGCTGTACACTTTTACCGTTTTTACATTCGTAATTCTGACTGTCATAAGTATCATAGTGTTTTAGGGCCACTGTGTAAATGAAATAAAAATGCAAGAGTCCGAGAATAAAGTCGTAGTATTTCGATAATATTGTCGTATTTATTTTGTTTGTTTTTTTAGATATGAAGTAATGCATGATAATACGTGGAAAAAGTCGCAATATTACGAGACAAGTCGCAATATTTCAGGAATAAAGCCATACACTGTGCCTGGCGAGAGTAAAGAAATGCGTTGCTTTACGAATATAGAAGTGCTTAATCTTCTGACACATCAGCACCTTATTATTATTATTATTATTATTATTATTATTATTATTATTATTAATAATAATAATAATAATAGTAGTAGTAGTAGTAGTAGTAGTAGTAGTAGTAGTAGAATGTTGAAAAGACTGTGCAAGAAATTGTGCTTATTTAAAAGGAAGATCCACATGGAGATCGCTATCGATGGTCACATCTGCAGTGTAACATCTCTAACTGCGGTGCTCTCGGTACACCAGTCAAGTCCTCAATGTGTTATGGCGCATGGTGTCACCGTTAAGCTTGAGTGTATCGTACAAGTCCGTATGACATGACGCATTGGGGACTCGGAGCACACTGGACATCCCCTCCATCGGACTGTTCGTTTTGATTGTCGTTCATCTACGCACCATCTACGAACAGCACCGATGTAAGCATCGATGTAACCATCGATAGCCGTCAAGGTAAAGACTGCCTGAGATTTCTTCTTCGACAAAAAAGAGAGAGAGCGTAACTTGTGGGACGGCTGTGGCTCAGTTGGTAGAGAGGGTTGTGCACTAATCGTAGGATTGGTGGTTCGATACCCAGCCCGCGTGACTCCACATACCGGGTGTCCTTGGGCAAGACACTGAACCCCAAGTTGCTCCCGATGGCAAGTTAGCACCTTGCATGGCAGCTTTGCTACCATTGGTGTGTGAATGGGTGAATGAGACACAGCGTAAAAGCGCTACATAAGTGCGCCATTTTAAACTTCACTGGATGTTTGTTTATTTCTGCCCGAGCCAGAATCTCATTTATTTGACGTAAAAATAGAATCATTATAATCTGACCTGGAGAGCACGTTATCGGATAGTTTGTCATAGAATTCGCCTATTGGTATTGTCTCGTACCATATGAAACGTCTCGACTAATGAAGGTGCGAGGGGTCTTATCAGCGTGGTCATCCTCATGTGTCGCATTGTATTCCACTTTAAATCAACTCGGTGTACTCTAAGCTTTGTTTTGTTTAGCAGTCTATTGATTTTTCACTCCTAACTTCATCACTGAAGTGTTGACCATGAAAATGAGTCATAAACCAGTTTTAGTACGAGTGCCAGGATGAATATAACATGCTTCAGCTAGCTGCTTTGCTGCGTTTTCTCATGTGTTTTAATTAACCATCAACTTTTTTGACTGTTCAGGCCAAAAGGCGTTTGGAGTTGGACATCGCAGACCACCAGTACAGTGAACCGGCCCGAATGCCAAGGGGTCGCAGAGCAGCTCTCCGGATGAAGAGCCCTAAAGGTATGTCATTCTAGTGTGCTTAATGTACAAAAGGTCCACTCTGGTTGTACAGTCATACAGCGTTTAAAGTAAGGGGAGAACAAATCCTAAATTCAGGCAGTCCTATTTTAGCCTTATTAACTAGGCTAAATACTGGTAGCTAACTTAATATAACAAGAAGCTACTTAGCTAATCAAGTGGATTAATTCCGACAAAGAAAAACAGTTTCATATATTATCATTATCCTTTTCTAACGAAGGTTCTAATGTAGTACCTCATGTTTTTGCCCTCGACGTTATAAAGCAGTGAATCGCGCAAGCAGAGCAGCTTCCATGTGCGAGCACTGAATACTCAGGCATGTGAGCTATACTCTCCATCTTTGGGAATATTACCCTTGAAAAAGGTCTGTTGCTAGAAGAAAGAGGATCGGTTGAGAGTGATCAGTCAGTCTCTCTTATTTCTGGCCAATAAGTCTCAAAATTCAACTCGAATCATGAGTCGAGTGTAGACCCAGTGAGAGAGGGGAAAGCGCTAATTAATTTGCTTCTACTGTCAGCCACATCACACCTCGTATGATGTGTATAGTTTAGTACTGTATTTTGAATGAGTGTCGTATGCTATAGTTATATCATCACGCATTGCTCTGGTACGTTACATTTAAACATGTATACCACGTGAAAACGTTTGTCCGTAAAGATTAGCGAGCCTATTCCAGAAGCAACCATGCAAGCCCAAGCCATGACGCTACCTCCACCATGTTTCACAGAGGATCTTGTATGATTTCGGATCATGAGCAGATCCTTTCTTTCTCCACACTTTGGCCTTTACATCACTTGGGTAGAGGTTCATCTTGGATACGCAACCCAATATTAAGTGATATTTACTTTCATTTACTCCAAGGCTTTTCCTCTCCTATACGTTTGCTCGCCTAAAAATTGAGTGGGCTGATACAAAAAGTTCTTTGTTTTATGTTGTTTAACACACAGGAAATAAAAGCTGGAATCCTGAACTCTCGTCTCACGCCCATCTTTTGATCTCAAACTCAAATGTCTTTGGTGTACAGCACAAACAAATGAATTGGCCTTGCTGTTCTAATAGTTTCGGAGGTGATTGTAATTGTCCAAGACTTGCATTATATTAAGGACCACCACTATTTCTTCCTAGGTTTGGGTGTGGCAATAATCCGTGAGCGTGATGGATTTATAGACATTTAATTATCGTTTGACTGTTTAAAGGTTAATTCCCATTTTGTTTCTATCTATGCGTCAGCTCCTAAAACCCCACCCGAGAAGTCACGCTATGACACGTCCCTCGGGCTTCTGACCAAGAAGTTCTGCCAGCTTCTGGCCCAGTCTTCAGATGGTGTGTTGGATCTGAACCAGGCCGCCGACGCGCTCAACGTCCAGAAGAGACGCCTGTATGACATCACCAACGTGCTGGAGGGCGTGCGGCTCATCAAGAAGAAATCGAAGAACAACATTCAGTGGCTGTAAGTGTGTGTGTGTGTGTGTGTGTGTGTGTGTGTGTGTGTGTGTGTGTGGAGAGTTTAGTCATCCATGTCACTGGAAATGTTTAGTGGTAGGGTATAATGATGTAAAAGAACATGGATGATATTTACAGCTTATGTTTGCTGTGTGCTCCAGGGGCTCGACTCTACCCTCAGAATCAGGGCCGCTGTGTCCACTTGGCCCTCTGCAGACTCTGAGCAGAGAGATGCTGGCCCTGCGAGACGAGGAGAGACGACTGGACGAGCTCATTCAGGCCTGCACTAACAACGTGCAGCAGATGACTGAGGAGATGCACAACCAGAAATATCCTTTACTGCTTCTAACGCAGCACTGTCTCATTCATGTTTACAACTGTACAGGAATAAAATACAACTGGGTTGTCGTGCCGTTATTGGAAAATAATCAATGACCGTGTTCACCATATCAGCACTTGTACACAATGATCAGTCTTTTGCCAGAGCAGAGACTTCTGAAAAGATGATAAGGGTCACTGGGGCTGTTTTTCGATGAATTTACTGATCATAAAATTAAAATTTTGTCCGTCTAACTTTAAACCCAGCAGAATCCATCTGCATATTTTCCTTATCTACTCCCACATATGCCTACGTCACGTACCAGGACATCCGGAGAATCAAAAGCCTGCAGGATCAAACTGTAATTGCCGTTAAAGCACCATCAGAAACTAAACTGGAGGTTCCTGACCCAAAGGAGGTAAAAAAAAAAAATTTTTTTAAACCCTCTGCACACCTACTACTGGAGTACTGTATACACAGAGTGAGTATGTATACACAATTATGTTTGTCTTGTGTAGAGTTTACAGGTGCATCTGAGTAGCTCTAAAGGCCCCATCGATGTGTTCTTGTGCACGGACACCAGCAATTCCAGCAGTCCCCTGCGGAACGGTGTGGACGTGAATGGAAATGACACTGCCTTCCTCCGAATGTCCAGAGGTGAGTCACATCTGGTCAAATGCTGTTAAACACAGTCGGGTCCATAAGTATTTGGACAGTGACACAATTTTCGTGCTTTTGCCTCTGGATCGGATTGGATTTGAAATGAAGCACTTTCAGCTTTTAACGCAAGGGGTTTAACATAAATATTGCGTTACTCGTTTAGGAACTACAGCCATTTTTTTTTTTTTTTTTGCAGAGTCCCTCCATTTTCACAGATTGAAAAGTAATCAGACAGTAGACTGATGAGCAGTTTCATGCCCAGGTGTGGCCTGTTTACTCGTAATTTCATGAAACATTAAGGAGATAAATGGCCTAGAGTTGATTCCAAGCGTTGAATTTAGGAATGGGAATTCTCAATATGTGGTCTAAATGTGTCGATGCAAGTGAAGTGAAGGAGGCCATTATTAGGCTGAAAAAAAACAACAACCCCAAAGCAGACCTATCAGAGAGATGGTAGAAACTTTAGGAGTTGCCACATCTACAAGGAACATGAAGGAATGCCTTGGCGAGCTCAACAACACCAAAATGCCTGGAAGACAACTAAAGTGTGGACGAATGCAGAATTCTTTCCTTGTTGAAGGAAAAAACCCCTTCACAACATCTAGCCAAGTCAAGACTACTGTGCAGGAGGTAGGCGTATCATTGACTGTAAATGCAGACGGTTTACCACAAGATGCGAACCACTGGGAACACTCAAGTACAGAATCACATCTGGTTTGCTTCATTTCAAATCTCAAAAGAAGCAAAATGACCAAAATTGTCACTGTCCGAATGCGTATAAACCTGACTACATGTATCAAAAGAATTGCCTATGTGTTTTTTTTGTTTGTTTGTTTGTTTGTTCCGCGGAACACGGAAGTACAGCGCCCGGACAGTCTGTGGTATGATTTTCCCCTGGCGCTGTAGCACGCGGCGCACTCCGAAGCTCGAAACGCAAGCACGCTTCCGGGTTTCAGTGACACTGCGTTTGTTTGCTTTTGACATGTGCGTTTGTTATGATTTCTGTCCTGTCTCCGCCCTGTATTGGTATTGGTTGTTCAGTCATGTCATCATTAGTATCAGCTGTTTTGTGTTCACCCTTGATTGTTTGTTATTTAAACC
Organism: Ictalurus punctatus; assembly: GCF_001660625.3. Taxonomy (NCBI): domain Eukaryota; kingdom Metazoa; phylum Chordata; class Actinopteri; order Siluriformes; family Ictaluridae; genus Ictalurus; species Ictalurus punctatus. The sequence goes on from NC_030427.2 coordinate 25,401,324, forward strand.
CCTCGTGTGTCTATATGCGGTGCGAAGTATTGCGTGAGTGTTAGCACCGTCCCAAGCCTTCGTTCCTCGTTTACCTGCCGCAGTTTTGATCCTATTCACGTCCTCGTTATTTGATTCTCGACTTAGTCTCGTTTATGCCCATGTGCCGATGCCTGTTTTTGACCACACCTGTGTTTCACGTTCTACCTCTCTTCAATAAAGCTCTTATCTGCACTTGCATCCGTCTCAGCCTTCATTACGTGACACACATAACAGAGACACACGATCGATGCATCTGGGGTCTGCACCGATAATCGTTTAATCATCGCATCGCAGCCCTCTCAATCGCAATCGATCGAATCGAATCGTGAGCTTGTAAAAGATGTAGATTTTGTACGTACTTTAGTCTATTCAGACGTGTATATTCTTTAAAAAAAATTAACCTTGAACCTTCTCTTTTGCAGAAGACACCAAAGACACAGAAATGGCCGAATCTCACCAGTCAAACGGCAGCGTGATGCAGACGGGCACGGCACCCTTGTCTCCATTCAGTTCGACTCTGTCCTCCATCCTGGGGCCGTTTGTGACGCTTACGCCTACACTGCTGGGAGACGAATACCCCCTGGGCATGGACGAGGAGCAGGGCATCAGCGACCTGTTTGACTCCTGCGACCTGGACATGCTGCCTCTGGACGAGCTGCTCATGGTGTGAGCCTGCAGGTGAACACCGGATGGTTTACATGTCACTCCACTCTTTTTTTTTTCTTTCTTTTTTTTTAAATGGGGGGGGGGGGGGGGGGGGGGTAATGGACTTGCGTGATGAGATGCGCTGGTTGAGTCTGGATCAGTTGGACTTTTGGATCGACCATCACGATTGGTAGTTTTGATACCTTTTTGTTTTTGATTTGCTTTTCATTCTGTAAACCCAGCGGGAATGTTTGTCTTTTTAAACCCAGTGGGAATGTTTGTCTTTTTAAACCCAGAGGGAATGTTTGCATTGCGTAGTGGCTGTTGAAAGCTTCTTGGATTCGATGTCCGCAGTTGAGCCACAAAAGCTAAAACCTGGTAACCAGGTAGTTTTATTTCGCGTCGCAGACTCGGTTTGCTTCGGCAGATTTGTCTGGCACTTACAGACAAAACGGATTCCGCATAACTATACTAGATCAAAACTGCACAGCGAAGAACTTTTTATTTCAGACCTTGATTTCTTCAGAGGTAAGATGTTACACACACATATCCACAGTTTCTCCTTATCCTGAAAACAAAGCTTGGAAGAAAGTAGCCGCGATCATTGTTGTCTTTGGTGAGTGTACGTAGCTAATACTAAACTAGCACACATATACATCGATCAGCCGTAACATTAAAACCACTTGCCTAATATTGTGTAGCTCTGAACAGCTCTGACTGATTGAGGCATGGACTACTCAAAACCTCTGAAGCTGTGCTGTGGAATCTGGCACCAAGACATTAGCAGCAGATCCTTTAAATCCTGTACTGTAAGTTGCGATGTTGGGCCTCCATAGATCGGACTTTTTTGTCCAGCACATCTCACAGATGCTTGATCAGATTGAGATCTGGGGAATTTGGAGGCCGAGTCAACACCTTGAACCTTGTCATGTTTCTCAAACCGTTCCTGAACAATTTTTGCCGTGTAGCAGGGCGCATTATCCTGCTGAAAGACCCCACTGCCATTAGGGAATACCGTTGCCATGAAGGCGTGTACTTGGTCTACAATAAATTATTTAGTCAGGTAGTACGTGTCAAAGTAACATCCTCATAAGTGCTAGGGCCCAAGGTTTCCCAGCAGAACATTGCCCAGAGCATCACACTCCCTCCACCAGCTTATCGTCTTCTCATAGTGCGTCCTGGTGCCATGTCTTCCCCAGGTAAGCCATGCACACGGCCATCCACACTATGTAGAAGAAAACGTGATTCATCAGACCAGGCCACCTTCTTCTCTCGCTCCGTAGTCCAATTCTGATGCTCAATGCCCATTGTAGGTGCTTTCAGCAGTGGACAGGGTTCAGCATGGGCACTTTGACCGGTCTGTGACTCCGCAGCCCCAACTGCAGCAAGCTGTGTATTCCGACACCTTTTTATCATAGCCAGCATTAACTTTTACAGCAATTCGTGCTTAAAGTAGCTCTTCTGTGGGATCGGACCAGACGGGCTAGCCTTCCCTCCCTAAATGTATAAATGTGTCTTGTCCGCCCATCACCCTTCCTAGGACCCCGATTGTCAGGTACTAACCACTGCATACTGGGAACACCACACAAGACCTACTGTTTGCGTTTACAGGTCTAACCATCACAATATGGCCCTTGTCAGAGTCGCTCAGATCCTTACTTGCTGTCTAATATATCCCACCCCTTGACAGGGTCCATAATGAAATAATCAATGTTATTCACTTCACCTGTCTGTGGTTTTAATGTTCTGGCTGATCGGTGTAAATCAAGCACTTTGCATACTGAGTAGTGCATTATTTTGGGCTAAATACTAGCTATATATAGCTACTCTCGTTTCTCATCAGAACTAAAAACACAAACGACAAATTCCGAGCGAATTGTCACTTGCTAGTGCGAATGCATCAGTTTTATTTGACTTACAAGCGTTTCCTTTTAATTAACGTATTGTAAATCACCTTGCAAACCAGAACAGACATGTAAGCTCTTTACTCGAGTTTGGCAGCGTGCTGAGCTTTCTTTTTTTCTTTTTTTCCTTGTTTAAAAGCTAATCACTTTTTAAAAAGCCTATGAACTATTGTTATTTTTCATGAAGTGCACCTGCTCCTCTTGTACGTTGCTTTAGTTCATGGTCCTTATTCTGGACATGAATTGTGCCTTGTCGGAAGAGGCTGATCTTCCTGCACGGATCTATATACTCAATTTGAGTATCACGGACAAATTGCTAACGTCTTCCGGTCATTTCGCCTAGCAGAATCGCTATGCAGACGTCAATATGCCGTGCAGATCACATCGACTACCACAGCACTGATTCTCTCAGGGCCGTTATCGGTTTTCTCATATTCCTATTAGTGCTAAATGGCATACATTTCTGAATTATAGCCCTTTAGGATCTTTAAATCTTTAAATTGGCCATCACACGATGATGTCAGTTCGAGTTATTACTCAGCTATAGACCCTGTACCTCATATTATTATGGATTATGCAAATCCACGACATTTACAATAAATGTTGTACTGAAGTTTCAGTAATGGTGTGAGGTAAAGGGCATTGAGGAATAGATGAGCTTCGTTCAGGGAAATCATGTATCTTTATAAAACCATTAACTGTCCAAAAGTGGTTTTTTTTTTTTTTTTTTAAATTGGTGAACAAATTGACCAGTCTTTTCACATTAACATTTCAAACCATGAGATAAGTAAGGTGTGGAGAAATCATAAATTTATTCTCTAGCCCACTTAGAAAGTGGAAGTTCCAGTATGACCGTTTTCGTCACCCGTAAACCCTAACTAACTAGGCTAAGTGGTAGGCTAACTAGTAGCTAATGCAAAATTATAACATATTGCAAGCTAGCTAGTTAAGTGCATTAATACAGACTAAAGGAAACGGGGGAGAAAAAAAAGTGTACGAATTCCTGGCGAAGGGACAATTGTGCAGCCATATCTTTATCGTCTCCTGATAAACATCGTAATATGTTAGCATGTTTGTGCTAAAAAAAAAAAAAAAAAAAAGGGTAGCTATGAGCTGCGTGTGATTTGTACACATAGATTAATCTGCCTAGTAAAATCCTACCTATCATAAATCAGACTCTGGACTGTGTTGAAGGATACACACGAAACGGAAATTTGTTTTGTCAAAGTTAACACGGAGAAGTGTCTTTTTTTTTTTTTAAATGAATAAAAAAAAATGTATCTACGACTGGGGGAAAAATCCCCCAAACTAAATAGCATAGATACGAAATCTGTTGCATAGTAACAAGGTACACGTTACATATTGTACGCTGCACTTATTGCGTAACTCCCAAATAGTACGAAAAATTCATGTCAACACGTGACTCGTTCGCCACTCGAGAAAATTACTTAGTCACTTTATTTTAAGGTGTTGGGGTAAGTTCCTACACCTGTACTCCAGTACGTGGTTCTTAATCGAGCCACATACGTTATATATACACAGGTCCTTTCCCTGAATAGATGCCTGAGCTTCACATGTTGGTGCTGAGCTTTGCAAAGTCATCAGGATTAGAAAGGTTGCTTACGCTCAAGCTGAACCCGTCCTAGTTCTAACAACAACCTGTAACCCCTTAGACCCCGCCCGCCTCACCCCCCAGCCAAATGTACAGCTTGTAATGAGCGTAAATTGATGATTTTAACGTTCTCGAGAGTTCTGGAGAGCATTAGGAAATGCGAGGAGCCTTATTTACAGGGATGTTTCGCTCCTTATCATTCTTTACACGAAGACCTCAATAGAAAATACCGTTCTTTACGTTTCCACGATGTCTGTATTACATTTTTGTGTGGATTTTGTGTAATTCGTTGTTTCAGGTCCACTTCAGTTCAGTTTTCCTTCAAGTGCTTCTTAAGGTTAAGAAAGTAGCTTTGACTATTTGACGATCTGGTTATATCTTGTTTTTAAAAAAATAAAAAAATAAATAAAAACAGAGTTCCTTCAGGGTCCTCCGGATGATTTTGGGTTCACTGTAGAAAGTGTAGAAGCGCTAATGGCTCACTCAGAAGCACAAACCAAGAGTCTTCGATTTACACTTCACGTGATCTGTCTAGAAATAAAAGGTTTTTCCCTTCCAAATGAACGTATTTTAAGGTTACTCATGGATTTTTCAGGTGCTTAATGTAAAATATCCCATTACCAAAATGTAACACTGACCAAAGTGAAGTTCCTCTTCCTGAATTTCTGAAACTGAGCTCATCCCCCCCCCCCCCCCCCCCCCCCCCCCCCCGCCCCCCTTAGTTGAGATCTTTGTGCCAGTTTCATTACTGATTAAACATGAAGGAAACGTTTGACACCTTTTCACCACGTTTAAATGACTAAAACGATGATTGTTCGCGGTTCAGTTTTGATGTATGTATGTGTTTGTGTGTGTGTGAGCACGCGGTCACTTGTGCTGTGGTGGATCACATGTAGTAACCACATCCACCTTCATAAAAAGAGGGGAAAATATTCTGGATGTCTTGCATTTGACTGGCACTGGCAGATGATTTCCCTGCACTTTACAATCCAAAATATGATGTAAAATAAATGACTGTGGAAGTGTGTCTGTGGGTCTGAAAATGTGTACAAATGCTATAATGTGTCTGGTTGGGTCGTCCCCCGCTCTCCTCCTTAAAGTCTGGAGTGTTTTCAATAAGCTTTTATAACTCAAGGGCAACATCCAGATGATTCAGGGTCAGATTCAAATTCTCTCCAGCTCCACCGTTGCTCTGGGGTTTTTTTTTTTTTCCCTTCCCCCCTGCCATTTTTCAAATGTAGTTTTATATTTGTGGCATGGCTGTATGTATGTGTATGTGTGTACATTGTTGCAAACTGTTTTTAATAAAATTTTGAATGCAAAGTTTATAGTCCACATTGTTCCTCTTTGTAAACTGGAATGAAGTCCTGGAGTTTGTCTGGGTGATTTATAAAAAAAAAAAAAAAAAAAAAAAAAAAAAAGTTTTGTTTTCAAGGCTGTTTTTAAGGAACAGATTCTCAGTCATATACCGTATTACACTGCAGAAAATCCACTATAGATATCTAGAGATGAGCTGTGCTGTATTGACGTTTGAGAGGCACCTATGGGTTTGATGGTAGGCCTAATTTTACTAATTAGAGAAACGCATACTAACAGTTTGACGTTTCTATGTGAGTGCACCATGTAGGTGATGGAATAATGGTTTCTTCTCCATCGGTCAGTCCCTCCAAGATTTTGCGATCGCAGAAATAATCGCAAAGTCAAGGAAACTTGATACTAAGTCATAATCATGATATACCAAGTCATTATTCTGAGATATCAAATCAGTTTTTTGAGATACATAAGTCAACTGAGATCTGAGATACTAAGTCATAATGATTACATATAAAGTCATAATTTATTGTGGTAATTCATAACCTTGTGTGTTGATTTTGCGATACTGTCTTATGTGGTAGATCGACAGTTTCTCAAAATTATGACTTATCTCATAATTGTGATTTAGTACAGTGCTGTGAAAAAGTATTTGCCCCGTCCTGATTTCTTCTGTTTTTGTGAGTATCTCATACTAAATTGTTTCAGAAATTAAAACAAAATCTATGATGAAACAAAGGCAATCTGAGCAAACACTAAATACAGTTTTTAAATGATGTTCTTTATTAAAGCAAAAAAGTTATCCAATAAAAACTGGGCCTGTGTGAAAATATATTTGCCCCTGTAGTTACTCATTCCCAAATTCTATGAAACTGCATTCATAACGGGGTTCAGCTGGACTAGACACAACCTGGGCTGATTACTGCAAACCCTGTTCAATCAAGTCAACACTTAAATAGAACTTTTTCAACAGTATGAAGTTGGTTAAAAGGTCTTACTCAGTAACACACTATGCCAAAGATTCCAGAAATGATGAGGAAGAAGGTGATTGAAATACGTCAGTCTGGGAAGGTTAAAAAGCTATTTCAAAGGCTCTGGGACACCAAAGGACCACAATGAGACCCATTATCTCCAAATGGAAAAACTCAGCACAGTAGTGAACCTTCCCAGTAGTGGCTGACCTTGCAAAATTCCTCCAAGAGCACAGCAACGACTCATCCAGGAAGTCACAAGAGAGCCAAGGACAACATCAAAGGACCTACAGGCCTCCCTTGCATCAATAAAGGTCACTCACTGTTCATGACTCCACCATCAGAAAGACACTGGGAAAAATGGCATCCATGGAAGAGTGGTGAGATGAAAACCACTGCTAACCCAGAAGAACATTAAGGCTCGTCCGAATTTTGCCAAAACATGCCTTGATGATCCTCAAACCTTTTGGGAGAATGTTCTGTGGATTGATGAGTCGAAAGTGGAATTGTTTGGAAGACAGGGGTCCTGTTACTTCTGGCGTAAACCAAACACAGAATGCCTAAGGTCAAGCATGGTGGTGGAAATGTGATGGTGTGAGGATGCATTGCTGCTTCAGCGCCTGGGCAAGTTGCAATAATTGAGGGAAACATGAATTCTGCTCTCTATCAGAAAATCTTAAAGGAGAGTGTCCGGACTTCAGTCCATAAGCTGAAACTCAGGCGCAACTGGATTATGCCGCAAGACAATGATCCAAAGCACAGGAGTAAATCCTAGTCCTAGAAGTAAGTGAGACTGATCTCCAGTTATCAGAAGCGTTTGGTTGCGGTTATTGTTGCTAAAGGTGGCTCGACCAGATTTTAAGTTTAAGGGGGCAATTAGTTTTTTCCCATTGGTGATACTAAGATAATAATAATAATAATAATAATAATAATAATAATAATAATAATAATAATAATAATAATAATAATAATAAAGCTGTATTGTGTTTACTCAGGTTGCCCTTGTTTTATGTTCTTTTTCCTCTTCTATTTTCTGACACTAGATGGCAGCGTCTCCAAATGAAACTAACTTGAGTGAAAATCGTAATTGAATGTCCTGAACCCATGCTGTGATGTGTTTTAAAAACACATCTTTTAAAAGCAGCATGTTTCTATTGCCTTATTTCTTTTTCTTCTATTAAACGTTGAGGAATTAAATTGGTGTTGCATGCTGTCGATTTTTCTTTTTGTTTCTATTTAAACAAGTGTGAATTGTTCTCCATTTTTAAATCATTCATCCTTAATCCTGTGCATGTTCTGTATTCATTTTCTCATGTCCACATCTCCTAGCAGCTGGAGCGTGTCATGGGGCAGCGTCTCAAACACAGGCCACTGAGCGCCAGGCTTCTCATTGTGAATCAGGGCACGGGAGCAGACGGCGTAATTAGAACGGAGCCGGATGACTGGCGTAGGGTGCAGCCTCCCCTTATCTCCCCTCGTAGCTGAATGATGTTCCTCGGCTCTTTGTCTGGTCGAGCACAGCAGTGAATGGACGGGGAAGCTGTGATGTAATTCTTTTAGTGTCTGGACCACTCTGTCTGTCTGCACATAGGTGGCACTGTGTATACACTGAAAGGCTGGGAAACACACTTAACCCAGTTCCCCACTTTTGCTTCATGGAAAGTTGATGTAGATCATATTGCTTAATCAAATTGTCTTCATAAGAGCGAGCACGTCAGTCACAATGTATATTCTGTACACTGTATTATAGGTTATTTCGGTTATAGTACATCATAAGCATTCCATTTTGTCCTGCCTTTTTAAAAAAAAAATATATATATATATATTTTATTTGTATTTTTTTAATGCAGCTCTTTTTTTTTTCTTTTTCCCTCCCCCTGTTTAAATTTTTCAAAATCACAATCATTGCTCGATGACTGTTCTGCACCAGCACTGTTTAGGAAAGCTGCGATGCGCACGTGTGCTGTAAAACCCGAGTGCACGCGAACACGCCTGCCGTACTCTAGTCCCCCATTCATAAAACTCACTCGCCGTATTTTGGTGGAAGCTGATTTGCTGAGGGATCAGCTACGCTGCAAGACGTGGCCAATCAAACCGGAGCTCCGTTCGGTATGTTTAGGCTGCGGGAGTGAGAGGGGTCCGGAAAGCTTCTCGTTCATACTGAGCAGCGGTGAGCGGTGTATATGTAAGCACGGAGGATGATGTGGAACAAAATGCTGTTCTGGGGACTGCGGCGAGTAGACGTGGAAGCAGTTTGCTGACTTCCTGCTCTATAATAGAGTGTAGCATACGCAAATCCTGCCTTATATGGACAACTATATATGTGTAGGTGAGCGGAATGTTCTGGACAACAGGCGTGATCTATGTTAAGCCGTTGTGCATTTCCTTTGGCCCGATTCGAACCCAAAGGAGATCTGAAAGCATGTGTGTTAAACCTGTGTAAGTGATGAACGTCTTTAGGGAGAATACATGTGCGATTCTGTTTACTATCAATTAAAGACGTTTCAATTCGTGTTGGGAATTCAGGCATCGAGGCAGCACATTATTTATGTCATTGCCCGTGTTAAGCCAGATTAATTTCACTGTTGGGAGCTGGAGTCGTTCCTAAAAGCCATCTTGGCTATATTTTAGATTTATATTAAGGCGCCCATCTGCTTTTCAAAGTCAGTAATGAATGTAAGGGCTACAGGAGATATAAATAAAAATGAAATTAAAGTGATATTTAACCTCAGTGTTCATAAGGCTACGTAAGCCCTTCATGATGACTGACATCTAAATCTACATAAAGGGTAGTAAGGGCTTCTTCCAACAAGTCACAGAGGTCATAAAAACTGTTAACACTTTCAACGAAGGCGATATGTATAGTGACCTAATGAATATATTCAAAACACATTATAATGCCTTGTGAATGCATTATAACGTGATGAATATATTTATAGGTCATTGTACATAAGCCCTTCATGATCAACATCTAAATCTACATAAATAGTTATAATGGCTTAGTGAAGAGCTGCGTTAACACTTTCTATGATGGCAATGTGTATAATGACCTACGGATATCGTCATAACATGTTATAATGCATCCGTATGGTATTATACACATTGTTATAATTATTTACGGGAAAAAAAAGAAGAAGAAGAATAGTCCTGGTTTGTGTAGTGCATTACGTTTATACGTAGACACACTGGAAAGCTTTCCGAAGATTTCTTGATCATGAAATAAGACACGTCTACAGAAAAGTACTTGGTTTCTTTGGTATCGGTGTCATAATGCATTATGAGCAGTACGTACTGTATAATTTATCTAACAGTTTAATAATAAATGCATAATAAACATCGCTATAAAGTGTAATGCATTTTCGTTAATAATCGTAACCATGTGTATGAATGCATTGTAACATGATGTATTAGAACTAGTGTTCATAACTCATTATAACGCCAATACCGACGAATCCGAGGACCTTTTTATGTAGTCTATCGCAAGATATGTGTTGAATTTGTTATTTTTTTTCATGAACAAGTGAATTATACCAGAGATATTATCTGGAAAGCATACTGTGATACGATGCTGTATGTGATAACAGTGTATAATGTATTTTCATGAATCATTATAACGTGAACGATGCCTTATGAACATATCGATGTAGAAGATTCATTATAATTATGAATCGCATAGAACATATTAGATATAACACCTGAGTCAAGTGACATAGATTTGATGGCCTTATGATGCTTTTCTGGTATGTTTGATTTGCGCGATCAAGCAAAATGTCCTCGTAATTAAAGTCAGGGGAACTCTTCTGTACGTAACACTGTCATTACAGTGGCATAAGTATTTATATAAATCTTATAAGCAGAAATATGGAACTCGCTTTACGTGCCAGAGACAATTATAAATTAATGTGTTAATGAGTATCAGTGTTGCGGTTCTAAAATCCTGTGATTAAATATGACAGAAGGAGCTGAATTAAGCCGTTGGAAATATTTGTTTAGTGTTATGTCAACTGTCATGAAGGGCTTATGTAGGTGTCATGTAGCCCTATGAATACTGACATTAAGTGAAGTGTTACCGGGTGTTATAGTTTCTATTTTACCGCTCTGTTTTGCTCATTACACTGCTGAAAAGCACAGACTCAGTGGCCATCTGTCTGACTGATGCATCATCCCCATCTCTCTGTGAAATGGATTTGATTGATTGAGTCGTTCCTGAAAGAAAATATGATCTCAATCAAGACCTTTGGAGAAAATGCTTCACGTAAGCCAGTTTTCTGCCTTCGTATTGTCAGAGGCAACTTATCAAATATTTACTGGTATCAAATCTGAATAATAATAGTTCCTGACTAACCAACTTTTCTAAGTGGGTCTTTTTGCATTTCCATTTGATTGAACATGTCTATCGGGAGTGATGGTAGGATTCTTCCAGAAAGATCTTGCTGATCATGTTGACAGCGTGACTCTAATGGATTCCCATTCCTCACGCAGCTCATGCTAATGGCAAACAAATGAATTTGCCATTTAGCTCTTATTAAATTCTTGAATCTGGCAATGTGCTAATTCGCTGTATGGAGTTTCTGGTTTGACTTTTCGAGCAGGAAGTCAAATGTCCTTCTGGTCCACTGCTTAAACTCTGTGATCTGACTGAGTTTTGTCTCACACTTCCTCTCCAGTCGAGTGCTTTTGCTCCATCACACACACTCACTCTCTCTCCAGGTGACCTGTTCCTGTATAGATGAGATAACGTCTGCCCCCTGCTTCACTAGCAGCTGCTCGGAGGACAGTGTAAATTGGCACACCGCTGATTTGCCTTTTGGGCTTGAAGCTTTTTCCTGCTCTTTATCACTAGTTTGATCGTATATATCCTCATGAAGAGCAACAATGATGTTTTCACAGGCTGTTGGCAAAAAAAAAAAAAAAAGAACATTGGTCTGTTCCTAGTTCTTTCAGCTCACCTGCTGTTAATGGGAAGCTAAAGTAAGAGATGTGTGTATTATTCAGATTTGAAGTGGGTGTGGTCTTAATTAGATTTTTTTTCCTCTTCTTTTTTTCTCTATTATTTCAAAGAAAACATGGAAATGCTAGAAAACACACACACACACAAAGTAGAGGTGGAAATGCTAGCATAGTGTGTGACTTCTGGCTCTGACAGTTCCTCAACTTTAGCTCAAGGTCTCAAACAGTACTGTGCACAAGTTATTTTTTTTCTTTAATCCTGTTCACGAGGTTATTATTATTATTATTATTATTATTATTATTATTATTATTATTATTATTATTATTTTGTTTAACTGCTCATGATTTTTGTAAACAAATTTGGTTGGTTTGATTTCCCAAATGATATAGAAATTAGTAATCTACATGAGCCTGAGCGGGTAGTTACTAAGGATCACCGGCTGTACGAAGCTGCTTGAAAGTTTGTGAACCCTTTTAGAATTTTCTATATTTCTGCATAAATATGACCTATAACAACATCCGATTTTCATACGAGTCCTAAAAGTAGATAAAGAGAACCCAATTAAACAAATGAGACAAAACTATTATACTTGGTCTTTTATTTATTGATGTACATGATCCGATATTGCATATCTGTGACTGGCAAAAGTATGTGAATCTTTGCTTTCAGTATCTGACCTCCTTGTGCAGCAATAACTGCAACTAAACATTTCCGGTAACTGTTGACCAGTCCTGCACATCGGCTTGGAGGTTGGTGGGGTGGAAGAAGGCCGGACAGCACTTCTTGTGTGGGAAGTTAAGTGAGTTTTATTTCAAATGCACATTTGATGTATCTTTGGCAAACGTTAATCTGTATTGTTTAGAAGTTCACAGAGGACTCTGTTGTGGGGCTCTAAAGGAAAAGAAGGAGTGTTTGTGCAGATACCTACTGCAATATAACCTGCTTGGGATTACGCCAATGAGAGTTCGGTGTGTTTCCAGGATTTAGGACTTCATAGCTTCACTGACCGCTGGGACATTTCCAAGACTGTTTATACATCTGCAACACTTAGATAAGATAAACAAACTCCATCCCCAAGCTCTCCTTTCTTCTCTATCACAGGAACCTTCTTAAAACATTTCCTCTCTCTATTGCCCCTAATGGCCAGGATGATAAATTTCACCCCTGTAACAGGGTAACTGCTACAGTTGCATCACATAGAATCCCAGTCTCACCACTAGTCCCTGATGCCCTGTGTGTTCTATTTGTAATATCCCAGTTTTCCTGTTTAGAACACATTATCTGTTCAATCCTGTTTTGTTCCTCACTTTGTATGGTTACATCAGACAATCTGGTTGTCATCTACACACCAGTGATGGACAATCTCAGAAATTGTTTGTTCTTTCTGAACTGAATCAAATTAATTGATTAGCAATCAGGAGTGAACAACAATGTGCGAGAACCTATTTGCCACACCACTTTCTTCTAATTATATCTAATCATATAACTCATAACATGTCCATCATCCAACGTCATTTTCTCACACTGTTGCCTGTCTACCTGTCTATCAAAACTTGCGCTGCGTGCATGAATCCTTTAACCAGTCCTTTAACCATGTTACACCCACGTGCAAGTGTCTACAGATTCATTCTTTTATCATTTGTAAATCAGACCAAACAATGAGTTTGAGGTAGACAGTCGTCTCGAATGTCTTCGTGTGCTGTAACATTAAGATTTTCCTTGACTGGCCCTAAGGACCTGAACCCACACGTGTTTTAGCATGACACTACCCCTGTGTGCAACATGAGGTCTATAAAGACATGGTTTGCAAGGTTGGTGTGAAGGTACTTGAGTGGCCTGCACAGAACCCTGATCTCAAACCCACTGAACACCTTGATGATGAATTGATGATGAAACCCACTGCCCAACCTCTTGTTCTCTTGTGGCTGAATGGGCAAATCCCCATAGCCACATCCCAAAAACTTCTCAGAAGAGTGGAGGAAGTTATAGCAACAAATTTTGAACAGCTCAATCATAACGCCCATGTTTTTTGATGTTTATACATTTATACACTTTTGGCCATATAATGTATCAAAGTTTTGATTTAAATTGGCAAAGTTTAATTTGCCAAATAGATAGTTTGCACTTACAGAATACAACTGAGCAGTTGAGGGCTAAGGGCCTAGCTTGAAGGCCCAACAGTGGCAGCTTGGTGGTGTTGGGATTTGAACTTTTTTGAACTTTTCGATCAGTAGTTCAGCAGCCCAGTTCCTTTTGATCCACTGGCGCCATGAAAACAAATTTTCAAATTTGACACAAGATTGAAAATGCCTTTGCAGTAGACTGCAAGAGAAGCGTGTAAAGAGTCAAATCGGATAATAAGAGTTTGTTAGTTTTGGGTATCAGGTGATACTCTGACCTTCGATATGAGGAGAAAAAAAAGTGGAATTGTTGCATCCGTAGTTCAGATATTAGAAAAACAGTCTGTTTCTCTTATTTGCATATGATTTGCATACACTTACACAACCCCTCTTCTCTACCAAGCTCAGCCAGTTGGGAATGTCAAGAGGCCAAATTAACTAGTTTTTTTAGTTTGCATTTGCATAAGAACAGTTTTGCAGAGGTTGCTCCAATAGGTGACCTTAATTGCCTGCGTCCTTGCCAAGCTCTGATTGCAATTAATTTCATTAAGCATATTATCAATATAACCAGAAGAATACATTAGCATGCGTTTGGGACCAGGATGCGCAAGCTGTTCCCAATCAAGGAACGTTTTGCAAGCGTGGATGTCCTGTCATGCTTTTCATAACATAAGTATGAAAAATTGGGCTTGGCTCTGATGGGTCTTGAGCCTATCAGCGTGATCAATCTCACTCAGCAGTCCAAACAGTGACGCATTCATTGCATTACGTGCAAGATCAGAGAAATGCTTTGATGAATAGTGGGATTTTGGTATTAGTTAATATGGAGACTTCTCTTAACACACTGAGAGCAAGTCAAAGAAGACTTTAGTAGTGAAAGTGTGCTACTAATTGGGTAAATGTTCATTTTTGAGCACGATATGTTTTAATTAATGCATCAATTTATTCATACATTGAACCTGTAAACACCAAAGGAAGGGGTCATACAGTATTTTATGAAGTTTTAAGCCATCTTCAGTTTATTCTCATTGAGGCCCTGGTACCAACAGCTTCCCAATCTTCATAACAGATGTCTAGAGAAATGAGTGATGTATTCACTGAATAACAAACTAATCTCATATTAATTTTTTTTTTTTTTTTTTTTTTTTTTTTTTTTACACTTCCATCTCAAGCCTTCATGTGTTAAAGCCAGCATAGTGATGAAGGGTGTTGATGAGGAACAGGTTCTTCTACTAAGGCATGCCATTTTCATTATACCTTTCTCGTGCATGAGCCGGGCCACGTCTAATTTGTCACTCTCTACTATCAAAACCGGCATTTTCCCTAATTCTTTATTCCTACAGGAGACCTCCATTCTCGCAAAGTGATCTCTAGCAGCTGCAAGAGTGTCTGGAACATTTCGTTGATAAATGCAGCCAAGAACCGCCTACTTTAACAAAAATAGGCAATTAGATTGATATGGCAGAGGCCCAACCACAGAAATCTTTATTTTAGAATATCTCATTTACGCACCACTAACTGCTTCAAGCAGTAGTCTTTAATACATTTTGACAGTATATTCTAAACCTTTTTCACTTCAGTGATCACATCAATTAGCATCTACTGTTTTCACATTGTAAACCAGAGTTACTCAGAAGGCAATCCTGAAGGTTGTAGCCAGAAAAGTGAAAAACATTAAATAAAATAATAACAATACCAGACACTCTGTGGCCCATTCACTGAGGGTCTGAGCCTTTGACTATCTCACAATTCACACACTTTATAATGTGGTGGTATATTATAATTTTGTGTATTTTGTGCGGTAAAAATAGTAATAATTTAACTTACTATAACTTTCTACTACACCTTGTTTGTCAGGTTTGCGATTTTAATTCACTTTTGGCAAAGAAACACAATACAGTGAGGTCACATACACAAGTCAGGTGACTAATGATCACTTTTATTCTACATTGAAAAATTTTAACCCAAAGAGAGTGGTCTCTTCCAGGATGACTCCGCCCACATCCCAAAAAAGGACAACCTCCCTAACTGAAATGCACCTTTGACATTTTGAAAATGAAATCATTTCTCTATAATGCAATGTGAAACTGTATTACAACATTCTTTCTTTTGTTATCACAATCAACATGTTGTGATTTACATTCACATAAAATTATAATATTAAAGCTCATCTAATATTTATTAAAAAAACAAAAAAAAAACAAAGATGGTGGCGGTTAGCCTACTGAACTTCAACTTTTATTCAGTGTAAAGAAATCTGGCTTTATTGGAGGCTCGTTCTAGACTCTTATGTTCCTTTGGAAGCAGCTGTGTGGTGTATGGACTTGGCCAGCTTTGCTTATAGGGATTCTAGGTTTAAGTAAGAGAAAGTTTATGAAGAAATCCAATATGGTGATCAAGACAATATAATGAATAAGACATCCCTACTCATTGAGGCATATGTCCAACATACATTAATTAAGTATACACAAGGTCATTTCCTGAAATCTGTCTGCATATGGAATGGTGAGATACTTGGATCCAGTGAACATGGCAGTATTTTTTTTTTTTGATTTACATTTAAATTCATGCATTTGGAACAGTCTTTTAGTCAAAACGACTTAGCAGTGAGGTAGGACATGGAGTTAAAGGAAATCTCCACCCTGAAACACGTTAAATATGTTGATATTGAAATATTTCTGATGTGTTTGGTGATCCTGGTGCTAATTTGCTTGGTTGGCACTGTAGTACCAGTTAGTGGTTGTCTGTGTTACTGATACTAACGCAGTTACAATGGCTTTTAATAGGATAACGGATAAACAGATAATTGTCAGGTCCTAAAAACAAAAGCTCCTTTTCTCACTCACCATTTTCCATTAATGTTAAACAAAAATCCCACAAATTAACAGAATGCAGTGGGGCCATACGATGCTTTGAATTATGACAGCGGCATGGTTCAGCTAGTTAGCAATCTACGAAATGACAAGCACTATAGTGTTGTTGGCATGAAAGTTGATGCTTTGGAAGCTGATCTGTTTATGCAGATTGTACAGATGAGGACATGAGTGAGCTGGACAGACTAAAGGACTACATTAAAACACTGCTGCATTGCTCTCTTTAGGTAGAGATAATCCAGGGGGTAAATCCCACCGGTACCGCTATCAGCATGTAGTTGAACAGCTTTGCTGTTAGTGTACGATGCTGATAACCAGAGTGAAAATATACTGATGTTGATGAAATAGGTTTTATACTAAAAAAATAAATAATTGCAAAATAAATATTGGACACCAATCAGATTAATTATAAGGATTGATAAACGTGTGTATATATATATATATATATATATATATATATATACATACAAGGGTGGATTACAATAATAAGAGTTATAATGACGCTGAAGCTTGCTGAGAGACTCAAAATGAGTACAGACTTTAAGCCTGTGGGCTCTTGTCCTAATGAATCAGTGTGTTACCTTTGTGCCATGGTCTCACAATGGTATATATGTTTAATTTCATTGCACTGATGCCTTGTGATATGTTATAGTGGAGCACTGGGTAGCCTCGGGTGTTGGGAACCAGGCCGTCTGCACACTCGTCTTGAGCGCTACCCAAGCTGTCACAGCCCACAGGGATGTGTGTGTACATTAACTCCGTGTGACCAACTCTGTCATCCCAGGCCAGATTATACACACCATGTTAGACATGACAGCTGCCCTCCTTACAGCATGTAAATTGTATATCGGGCTTTCTCTTTCTCCCCTGGTATGTTGCTTCTTTTATGTGTCTTAGGGATGGAACCGCATAACAGTGTTATTCAGAATGAACAGATGATGTTCAGATAATATAAATACAATATAGAAGATGCACTATTTGTTTATTTTATTATTAGGAAAGCATGCTAGAATGTTTAACAGGCATCTCGGTGAGACTAGAGATGTGCATCCGGACTGGGATCCCACGAGACGCAATAAAAAAGGATGAACGGGATGTTTTTACTTTCATGCGTTTAGACATGAAGCTTCTGGGACAAACAAAGCCCATGTTCTTTAACATGAATGTAAAGTGTTCATTCGTTCATCCTTAGTAAATGCCTGGGCATGGTTGTGGGGGTTTAAATTAGGCTGCTAGTTTGTTTGTGTTTTAGGAAACCGATTAAATGTGTTGGAATATAATGTGAGCGGTAACAAACTTGAGTGATGTAGATGAGGTTGAGGAACTTCCAGAGCCAGAACTCACACAACATGCTGACAGTATTGGCATCTCTACCTCTGTTTTTTTGTTGTTGTTTTTTTCCCCAGAGTTTCTGGGACCATAGTGATATAGTTTGTTTTTACAAAAAAAAACTGGGTTTAAATCTGAATACAGATATGGAAATTAGATACAAAATAAGCACACTAGTGCGCTCATTTCTGTTGTGTCTTGTGGTTATTTTTGTCCATCATCGCAGGCAATTTTAGTCTTAATTTCGTCATTTTCAGCCACGTTCTTTGCATGTGTGGCACTTTCCTGGACATCCTGGATATTTTGCCTCAGCGTTGTTACTATGTCTGTGTTCAGCTGTGTGTGGCTCACAACAGTGGCTTCTTTTAAAGCTTTTCTGACTCACATTAGGATAAATCAGTTACAGGTTCTCAGGAGCAAGCTTCACATCACCCTGACATCCTTTTCGCCTTGTTTTTTGTTCCAAACCTACTTGAATTCCACCACTCAGTCTGGGTTTGACTCTACAAGGTTATTAAGGGCGCACATTGTATGTGTTTGTGTGTGTATGTGTGTGAACAGCATGCTTTTAGTGGCCGTCGCCAGTAAGCTGGTACGCAGGGGTTTTTCCCAGGCTTGCCGTGTGCCAGACCCTGTACCCTGTGGTCTCTGTGGCATCGCAAGCTGTATTTTTTTTATTTATTATTTTTTTTACTACAACACATTCATTGTTGAAGTGTGGCAACAGGAACATGGCGGTAATGAGTACACGCCAGAAATAGAATCCAAAAGGAGGGATAAATAAAGGTTTGAGTAATTTTCTCATTTAGCATGCTGAAGTTCAAAGTAAAAAAATTTTTTTTTAGAAAATAGAAGGCCCTGGAACAAACCAAAGAAACACATGAGCAGAAATCCTTAGAGATTCACAAGATCCACTACGTATAATAGAGGGTTATACAGCAGTATATAAAACACCCCAGAGGTCAAGACCTCAGGCATTATAGCCTTGATTGCTGCATTTAACATACCAATATCATACATTTTCACCCCCTGGGTCCATATTTGGTCGAACCACCTTTTTCTGCAGCTTTACACATCTTTACACATCTGGATCCTGACACTTTTTCCCCCATTTTTCTTGGAAAAATTGCTCAAACTCCATCAAATTCCACAGAGTCCACTCATGAACAGCAATTTCCAAGTCTTGCCACACATTCTCAATCAGAATTATATGGCTTCTGATGGCAAACGGTTGCATCAGAACTAATTTGGGGTTTTCACAGCAGGAATTGTGGAGGGAACTTACGCAATCACGGCTTTTATGTTTATTTATTTATTTATTTATTTATTTTTATTTGTGAATGATTTAGCAAACTATTTTTCATCCCACTTTAATATTATGAGCTATTTTGTACAGGTTCATGACATTCAGTTCCTGGTTATAACACCACAAAATGTGGAAAAGTTCAAGGGGGGTGTGAATACTTATGCAAGGCTCTTTATACGTTGCAGCAGAAGAATTTACCTGAGCCTAATGCATACTGTATAATATTAGTGTGTTGCTTTTGTTACAAGATTTTCTATGAAATCCCAACAGGATTGCTTTGACCTTTTATAGGAATTTTGTACAGCACAGAGTGCTGATTGATTTTCACATCCCAGTATAATACTACTACTACTACTACTACTACTAATAATAATAATAATAATAATAATAATAATAATAATAATCACTTCTTTACAGTGTGAAATAAAAAAAATATATTCAAAAGAAAGTAATTTTACAAAATACAAATTTTACCACTTTTGGGTGGTAACAATAATTGCTTCATGTATGGTCTTATCACACCATCCTGTAGTTTGATTTATTTTCCTATAACAGCATGCCCAAGTGTTTTATTCCTTATTTGTATATTTCTTTCATTTATGGGTGATGTATATTCTGAACATCTCATGAAGGGATGCTAGTGCTAATGATAGAGAAAGCATGACTAGTCCATTTGCCTTTGCGGTCACTGTGCCAACCTGATTTGCAGCATTGGCATGGGCTCTTCATAATTTCTGTGTGTGTGTGAGAGAGAGAGAGAGAGAGAGAGAGAGAGAGAGAGAATGATCCCTACTGTATCATGTTTCTGTCTCAATAGCCATGCATGCATGGCACGTGTGTGTGAGAGATGATGAGCTGGTCAGAATGCAGTAATGTCAGCCATGTGTGTGACCTCTTTGGCAGAGGGCGTCCTGTGGGTGGCTCCTGACAGTGAGCTGCTAACCAAGCTTCCAGGAAAAAAAAAAGAAAAAAAAAAACCCCGATAGTATGAAACGAGTGGTAACGTTTTAAACAGTTTTAGTTCCGGGCTTCCCCCTACCCCACAGATGTAGGATTTCTTGGAATGCGTCTGTGCTGTGTTGAGTATAAACACAGTGTCAAAGGGCTCGTTGTAGCGAGGGCTTGCATGCTGGCGGTGCTTCTGCTGTGAGAAAACGGTCACTGGCAAAATTCATAACACTGAAACATTTTCTCCACCACTCAATTATTCATGCAACGCCACCCGACCTCCGTGTCGGACCGCAGATATGAATCATCTCTCTGTTTATGCTGAGCTCATCACAGTGGCTTATATAAAACGATGTTAGTGCTATGGGTTCGTCTCTCTTTCTGCCCGCATGCACACTTTTTGACCTTTGTACGGCCCAAGCGATAACAAAAAACAGCCTGTGAACATGCAGCGTTGCCTCTTCCCACCGCAGCAGTGCTGGCACCCACATGAGGACACAGCTGGAGCACAACGTGCAGGCTGCTCGGTCCATTTTAAAGTCGTTTGTGGCGTGATCGGCTCTTTTGCTGCCTCGGGAGACTTGCTGCTCAATGTCCAGGAAAAGAGAGGGAGTTTTTCCAAGCTCCATCTTGTGTCTCAAAGTCGATACGGAGGTGGAAATATAGCCACGATATAGCAGAGATGAGAAAGGAGTCGAAGGAAATCTAATTAGGATCGTTTAATTGAATCCGTTTTCCCTCCAGTAATGTGGCTCATGGGAGTATTGTGTGTTTTTCAGCCTGTCAGAATCACATCGCATGAGGCGACTCTATGTTTCAGCTCGGATGCGTGTGCTTGTATCAGACATCAGAAGCATTTTCCACTCTGATGCTTCCTGCAGTCTACAGAGTGTCAGCATTCCCGCTCGTTTCAGATTTTTTTATTTGCCCCATTTTTGAACCTGATTTGGATCAACATGTTTATTTTTCCTTGTTTGTGATGACAAGTCTGTGATATATACTAGCATATCATTCTTATCATATTCATTCTCCAGCCTGCAGTCCAGCTTATTTTGGAGCACTATAAAAGTGTTCTTAAATATAAGAGCGCAGAGACGTAAACAAAATTTGTCCCAATACTTTTTTTTTTTTAGCTTCTTCAAGGAAACTTCTTGCAAATAGCATCAGATCCTTTTCCATGAAGCAGGTCACAGCTAGTGTGTTTGTGCAAAAAACAATTGTAGTTGCTAAAAACAATCTTATATTGAAGGCACTCCAGTGGTAATTGGATGTGAATGGGGAATGTTTTGATTAGGAATTATCCACGAATCATGGCTAGAGAACGTTCTGACATGGTGAACATCGACAGGACCGTAATGACATGGTTCTCAGTGAGGCAGAGACTTAAACCAAGAACAGAAACCAAATCCATGATCGTTTCCAAGAACAGGCAGACAGAGAAAGCAATTTCTATGGAAGCATCAGGAAGTGGAATAACTAAGAAAGCTAAGGCATGGGCCACACATCACAGAACACAGGGTTTAAAGTGTTTCAAACCAAGAAGTAACAATAGGCAGACTAGTTCGAAACACTGTAACTAATCACAAGCACGAGGTGTGAACACGGATCAGGAGGACATGGTAATGCACAGCTGGAGCAAGTACAAAGGAAAACAGGATCTAATTCCTTCAATCGTGCTTCTCATTGACTTTCCTTGCTCTGTGGATACAAGGAAGGGAAACAAGCTGAGATATGAAGAAAGAAGTTGGCTCCAAATGTATTTACCAAGCGACACAGATTTTGTTCATTGACGTGTCACTTGTGGATGAGCTGTTGTACAGCTGTATGGCGTATTATTGGCCATAAAGGATCTGTACCAATAATTCAAAAATGTTTGTTGACTAGTTTTCTTTGTTTCCAGACCTCAATATTTTTAAGTTGTCTTATTAGTGAATCAAAACCGCATTTGAATTAACAGTCGTATACAGGCTACAAATTGCATTTCCAGATGCTGTGCTTTTTTACACTATACTGTCAATGACAAAAATAAATAAATCCATGCAATAAATCTGCAGCAACATAAATCTGTGTACCATATTATGCTATTTAAAGATGAATCAATTCTTAAAACACACTTGTATGGATGAGCCACTCAGCTAAAATCATTGATTTTGAAACCGAGGCAACACAGCGCTCTTTATAGCTTAATTATGGATGCATACAGCAGCTCCTTCAAGATATTTAAATCTATCCTCAGTAGTGCCAGAAAACGAGTATGGATTGACTTGTTTCAGCTGGCATGTGTTGCTGATCGGACTCTAAGCTAGGTGAGGGGCATTAGATAGTGATGTGAAACCCATGGCTCTGAAAGTGCTGGTCACTATGGAGTTCAAGTTGTCCCTTAAAGAAAAATTTTTGGTTTTGAAGGACAACATAAACATAGGGATTAACACCCTACACGTCATACAAACCTATATCAAAGTGTTAATAGTCCAATAAGCAACAACAACAACAAAAAGTCTTGGTCAGTTGATTATACAATTTGCTTCAACAAATCTGTAATAAAGGATGTTTAGCTTGATTTCTTTAGTTGAATAATCTATGCAACGCGTAGCCAATATATTTAGGGGGGGGGGGGGGGGGGGGCATGGTGGCTTAGTGGTTAGCACTGTTGCGGTGTTGGTAACTCTGGTAAGCATTATTATTATTATTATTATTATTATTATCATTATTATTTTATTATATTTTTATTTTATTATTAGCTACTTGTTACTTGTTACTAGTTTGGACAGTGTCATGTCAGCAATAATCCGAGAATGCACTGCACACTACAAACATGGCCAAAGACTACAACTCCCAAAGCTACACACAGACACATGACCTCCTCCTGAGAACTAATCAGACACACCTGTTCCCAATCACGCTCCCACTCACACCACTCCTTTATAGAGACTGTTCACAGGCAGTTGCTTTGTCAAGTATATGCTCAGATGGTCTTATCTCTGTCATTACCAAGCCCTGATACTGTGTCTGTGTCTGTGTCTGTGTCAGACAGTGTTTATTCCCTCGACCTTGATTCTCTGCCTTGCCTCTTTTGTTTTTAGTTGTTTGCCTAATCGCATGACCCTTACCTGTTTATGTACTTCGACTATTGCTTGTACCTTTGGTTTTGTTATCATTAAAATGTCAAACCTGGATTTGCTTCCATCTCATCCTCCATTATGTGACAGACAGCATGTGGTTAGTGATTAAAAATAAAAAATTATTCCATAATGTTGTCACATTTTTGGACCATATATTTTTGCATGTTGTATCATACGAAACAGCTCTTGCTTGTGGTATTTGTTTGACCCAAAGCTAGTCTGACAGGCAACACACCCGCTTTAGGTCAGGAAGGGCTGTTAATTTGCTGATTACTTGAATGTGGTAATGTGTTAGAGCAGGAAAAGCACTAAAATGTGCAGGACATGGGGTTTCTCCAGGACCAGGGTTGGGAACCTGTGAATCACACTGTAGATGGTGTTCTAACATCTTGTTCCATCTTGAGCACCTGCTCTTCTTAAGGTCTCTGCAAGACCCTGCAAATAACTGATCTGTCCTTAATGATGGTGGACATTTCTAGCTCACAGGCTGAAGGATGTAGCCTCAAGGAGGTGTCAAGTGGAGAACTGAAAAGTACCCATTTTCTTTGACCGACTTCTAATGCTGAGAGCAAAGCTAGGCCTCCATACTATTCCACACCGAAATCATATTTAAAAAGATGCAATATCTAAACTTCTTTCTGCACTTGTGACTCCTCTCTTCTATCATTAATGGTGTTTTCTGAGATTAATAGCTCCTCTGGGTGAAGCTGTAACGTTATGGTTTTCCAGTAAAATCTTAAGGATTGGAGGCATCGCATTTTCTTGGTAACAAGACAGGCTGTCTTTTTTTTGTCTTATTCACTTAAAGAGGAAAAAATAGAACAGAGGAAAAAACACATCAGTTGAATGACAAAATAGTTAGCCCAATGTTTGTAGTTTCATGTGATTTTAATTCTCAAAAATGGAAAACGAGAAAGGCACTACAACTCCTCTGAGGTTGGGGATTTGAATCCGGCCTCTGCCCTCTCTGTGCTTCCGAGGTTTCCTCCAGGTACTCCGGTTTCCTCCCCCAGTCCAAAGACGTGCGTTGTATTTGGATTGGTATTTCCATATTGTCCGTAGTGTGATTGTGCCCTGTGATGATGGGGTGGCATCCCATCCAGGGTGTCCCCCGCCCTGTGCCCCTGGGATACCTCTCTAGTCTCCCCTGCGACCGTATGTAGGATAAGCGGTACAGAAGATGAATGGATGGTAAGCTTGTTAGTTCACGCGTGACTGATTTCCAAAAAAAGAATAAAGAAACAAACGGTTATTTTACCTTGTCACTATTAAATTAAGACGACCTGAATTTCATCTCTGTATTACAATTTTCTAATAATGGATATTCAAGTTCATTAGAGAAATGGAGCCGAGCACAAAATTATTTTGTATCACATCGCTGTTGAGAAAGCTCAGGATGCTACTAACCTTTTCCAAAGCTTGAGAAATGCCATGCAGGTCTGCTATTAACCTGCACGACCCTGACCTCAACCTCATGACACCTAATCAACTTATTTGTGCATATTTGTCTTTCATTTGTTAACATTAATACCATTATTTGTTTTTACCGAACAGCACCGTTATTTCATTCCTGTTCAGCTCCTCCAGTCACTGCATAACAGACCGAATGCCTTCATTTGGATTTGAAAATGCATTAATATTTGCTCTGTGATCTTAATTAGGGAGTAGTAGCAATGCTTTTGAATGAGCTCGGTGTGTGTGCACGAGTGAGTATGTGTGTGTGTGTGTGTGTGTGAGAGAGAGAGATTGACTGCTTCACTCCACAGCTTGTGCACAAAAGCAGCCAGGAGGCTTTGTGGAGCAGTCGTGTGGCTCGGGCCTTTTAAA
The DNA here is from genome assembly GCF_001660625.3 of Ictalurus punctatus. NCBI lineage: Eukaryota > Metazoa > Chordata > Actinopteri > Siluriformes > Ictaluridae > Ictalurus > Ictalurus punctatus. The sequence continues at coordinate 25,426,264 of NC_030427.2, forward strand.
ATTCAAGTTTCCCAGTGAAAAGGCACCTGAACTCGCCCAAATTAGAGAGTCACCCATCTTATAGAAAGACCCCGTTTGTCTGGGGCTGAATAGGACTCATCAGGAAGAGATTTTGAATAAAATGGCATTTCCCCGACGTTAGACTCGACTGGAGATACCGTCACTCTCTCTCTCTCGCTCTCTCTCTCTTTCTCTTTTATACTCTAATCGCACATTCTGATCATTTTCCTCTTTGTCTCTACAACCTCTCAAGTATTGAAAAAAAATAAAGATAAAAAACAGGCAGCAATGCATTTTAATTAATTCTAATGAATATGCAAATTGACACAAATCCTCTGGATAATGTGGTCTTTTCAGACTTCGGATGTTTGGAAGCGGTACGAGTGGGGAAAGGAGGGGAGCGATGGATGGAACACATCTTTTCCTCCAAAAACACAATCAGCACAGCATTCATCTGCAAGGCCATGTGTAGAAGCAAAATTCTTCACTTTACTCCATACAGTGTGTGTGTGTGTGTGTGTGTGTGTGTGATGTGTTTTTAATTAAAAAAAATACATGATTGCACCCGTTCTCTTCATGCCAGTTTTCATCACTTTCTTGTGGTTGAAAAGCCTAATTTCTAAGCAGATCTTAAATGTCCTTGGTGCAAACGTCCAGGTTGATGTGTTGCAAAGAAATTTAGAGCAGGGATTATATTTATTTTATTAACTCCCCCTTCTCCTCCCTCCCTCCCTCTCTCTGTCTCTCGCCTGCACAGGATGCTCGAGGGCCTGAAATGTTTATTACTTGTGGAGATAAGCGGGGCTCAGAGGCAGCAGCAGAGAAATCTGCAGGGGGCGAGTGTTAATTTGACTTCAATAAAGGGGGGTTAATTATTTCGGTGCAGATGGGGACTTGAATTTTGCCGGATAGGTTTTGCATCAAAAAAGATGATTTGGGGCTCAATTAGGAAGCAATGTGCAACAAACTGGGATGATTTTGATGACTTTCGGATCTTTTCCTCTAAGGCCAGACAGGAAAGGTTGATTTTTTTTATTAAGGTTTGATAGTGAGGCAGAATTTCATCTACGCATATTCACAGGGTGGAAATTTGATCACAAATAATGTTCTAGCTTTTTAATGTCTGGAGCCCCCAAAAAGTGAAAAGGGAGAAAATCACTTTTAAAGAATTCATCCCAATTCCACTGAAGATGTTCTGCTTACCTTTACATTTATAAACCAATCCATCCATCCATCCATTTTCTGTACACAGGGTCGCAGGGAGCCTGCAGTCTATCCCGGGGGCACAAGGCAGGGGACACCCTGGACTGGGTGCCAACCCATCGCAGGACACAATCGCACACACACACTCACACACCCATTCACACACTATGGACACTGTGGATCAGGTGGGATAACCTAATCTACTTAAAGAAAATCAACATTACTAATATTTACAAACTTAAAGAAGTGTAAGTTTGCAATGGGAAAAGAGTCCTCACTTTGATTATCAGTATCATCTACATCAGTCTCGTCACCTGATCTCTGTTCATGCTAAGATCAGGACTGAAATGATCAATGATTCATTCACTTATATTCTGCTGGCTTTTTTTTTTTTTTTTTTTTTTTTTTGGTATTAATGTAATATTTAGGCCATTTTAAACATTACAAGTTTGATCAAAGCGTGACATTCACTGTGTGAGGAAATCACACTCTGCTAGTAAGGTTTTAGACATCTTTAGGCAGACTGTTTTTACCACCTTGTTTGTTAAACCAGATCCTTTACATAATATGATCTTTGAAGTTGTAAGGTTGAGGCAAGGTTAGAAAGTAGTCTAAATAAAAACATTCACACATTTTGTTGGTGAAATATATTTCTTTTTCATTTAAGCGACAGTGTAAAAGTAGGTTGTAGACATAACAACACAATTTTGATCAAAACCAGAGTCAGAATTCAGTCACAGCATCATCCAGCAGGTTTTCCCCAGATAAATACACACACACACACACACACACACACACACACACACACACACACACACACACACACACACACACACACACACACACACACACACACACACACACACACACACACACACACACACACACACACACACACACACACACACACACACACACACACACACACACACACACACACACACACACACACACACACACACACACACACACACACACACACACACACACACACACACACACACACAGAGTATCCTCAGAGCCAGTGGTAGCTCAGTGGTTAAGATGAAGGTTGGACGACTGACCGGAAGGTCGTGAGTTCAAATCTGCCAAGCTGCCACTGCTGGGCCCTTTAGCAAGGCCTTTACCCCTCATATGCTCAGTTGTATATTAGATAATTGTAAGTCACTCTGGATAAGGGTGTCTGCCAAATGCCATAAAATGTAAATGTACATCCTGATACAACCCCGATTCCAAAAAAGTTGAGACACTGTGTAAAATGTAAATAAAAACAGAATGCAATGATTTGCAAATCTCATAAACCCACATGTTATTCACAGTAGAACATAGAAAACATATCAAATGTTTAAACTGAGGAAATGTACCATTTTAAGAAGGAAAAAATTCAAAAGGTAATTTTGAATTTGATGGCTGCAACACATCTCAAAATATTTGGGACGAGGGCAACAAAAGGCTGGAAATGTAAGTGTTACAAAAATGAAACAGCTGGAGGTTAATTGGAACAGGTCAGTAATTGGGTATAAAAAGAGTATCTAAGAGCGGCAGAGTCGTTCATAAGTAAAGATGGGCAGAGGTTCACCAATCTGCAATCGACAATTTGTGGAACAATTTTAGAATAATGTTCCTCAAATTAAGAAGACTATGCATCTCTCATCATCTACAGGACATAATATCATCAAAAGATTCTGAGAATCTGGAGAAAATCAATATTGCATGCCTGTGATCTTCTGGCCCTCAGGCGGCACTGAATTAAAAACAGGCTTGATTCTATAATGGAGATCACTGCATGGGCTCAGAAACACCTCCAGAACTCATGGTCTGTGAACACAGTTCGCTGTGCCATCCAAAAATACTGGTTAAAGCTCTATCATGCAAAGAAGAAGCCATATGTGAACATGATCCAAAATGCTGCCGTCTTCTCTGTGCAAAAGCTCATTTAAAATGGACTGAGGCAAAGTGGAAAACTGTTCTGTGTTCAGACGTATCGAAATTTGAAATTCTTTTTGGAAACCATGGATGCCACGTGTTCTAAACTAAAGAGGACTAAAGAGGAGTGGAACCATCCAGCTTTTTATCAGCTCTCAGGTCAAAAGCCTGTGTCTCTGATGGTATGGGTTTGTATTAGTACCTATGGAATATGCAGCTTGCACATCTGGAAAGGCAACATCAATGCTGAAAGGTATATACAGGTTTTAGAGCAACATCTGCTTCCATCCAGATGCCATCCCATCTTTACTTCTCAGAGACTCTGCCTCTCTATGATACTCTTTTCATACCTAGTCATGTTACTGACCTGTGGCCAAATAACCTAATTAGTTGCAAAAAGTTCCTCCAGCTATTTCTTTTTAGTAACACTTAATTTTCCAACCTTTTGTTTCCCCGTCCCAACTTTTTTAAGACGAGTTGCAGCCATCAAATTCAAAATGACCTTTTGAATTTTTTCCTTAAAATGGTGCATTTACTCAGTTTAAATATTTGATATGTTTTGTATGTTCTATTGTGAATAGCATATGGGTTTATGAGGTTTGCAAAGTATTGCATTCTGGTTTTATTTACATTTTACACAGCGTCCCAACTTTTTTGGAATTGGGGTTGTAATTCTTTGCTGGGAGATTCTGCACTTTCTGCTGCTGTGGATTGTCCCACATGGATACCCTAAATATTCTGACTTCCTAAGACCAGTTTATGCCCAAGACTCACCCTGGTTTCAGTGCATAATCTCACCTGTAGACTGTAAAACACACAGTTGCATCGCAGCTCCAGGGTTTAGGGCTCAATTCCCACCTCCAGCCTGTGTGTGTGGTGTATGCATGTTCTCCCCATGCTTCATGGGTTTCCCCTGTGTAGTCTGGTTTCCTCCGCTAATCCAAAGACATGCGTTGTACTCTGATTGGCATCTTTAAAATGTCTGCAGTGTATGAATAGTTGTGTGATTGTGCCCTGCAATGGGTTGGCACCCTATCCAGGGTGTCTCCTGCCTTGTGCCCCGAGTCCCCTGGGAAAGGCTCCAGACTCCCTGCAACCCTGTGTAGGATAAGCAGTACAGAAAATGGATGGATGCTCAAACTTAACATTCTTTCAACACACTTAGTACTGTTTGGTGTTATAGTATACAGTTTTAGAAGATTTATGGTTCCCTTTTGAATCTGGTTCCACCCAAGGTTTCTTCCTCATTTCTTCTCAGGAAGTGTCACAAGGGAGAGTCCAGGGAGACGGATGCACATGCAGAACGCCTTTATTTTAGACAGAACACAGGGAAACAGACTCAAAGAACAGGAAACGCAAGGGAACTCAACCAGAACTCAGAAAAACTAGAAAATATGACATGTAAACAGACGGCGCATAAACCGAACGATAGCAACTGTAATAAAATGAGAAACACAAACATAACCTGACTTGTAGTGCGCCAGCAACTGAGGGGGAAAAACCAGGGAATGTAAATAGAGCACTAATCAAGCAGGGAAAATAACAAACACATGGGCTGCATCCGAAATCATGTACTACCCTACTACACTACTAAACATGCATTTCTGCAGACCTGCTTGGTATCAGTCTCTTTTTATAAAAGTGCTATACAAATAATATTTAATTGTATATTTCAAAGGTGCTATGCAAATAATATTTGAACCTCTCTTGGATTCCTGGAATTAAAAAGCACAATCTTCTTATCAACAGCAAACAACTGCTCATCTATTATTGCTACATTTCTGTTCGTGCATTGCTACATATAAATGAAAGTGTGCAATCTTCCCTCCCCGTGTTTCAACATTTACAATGTAGTTTCACTCTCTGTGAAGTTTGGAGCTCATGCGGATGTGACGGCGTGACTCATGCGCCGTGTCTGGCAATGCAGATTTGCCTTGCTGGATTGGCAGGAAAGCAGTTGGTAGCTTGAGTTTTCACAAGTGAGGTGTGAACCCACTGGAGAAAAGGCAGCAGACGTGTGCGAGTGTGTGGAAACCGTCACTGGAGGTTAACAGAGTCTCAAGGACTTATATTGTTTTCTTTCTTCTTTTTTTCTTTCTCTTCCTGTTTGCACTCAACTCTCAACTTAACTTCAAGTACTTGCAATTAAGTGCCGAGAATGATTCTGACTCACTTTGCTGTAAATAAGGCACTTACTACATGTGTTACATCACTTTTTCAACCAGGATACTCTCAGGAGAGCTGATCTCTACACACTCATTAATCACACACAGGGGTTATTCTCCTCCTGGTCTCCGACCCTCCAACATTGACAGAATGGTTCTGGCCTTAATTAATGAGCAGTGCTAATTGATTCAGAACCAATCAACATATCATTTGCATAAGAACAAGAACAACATGATTGATTACTCTTGGAAGGTCCTCTGTTTGCAACGTCCCCTCACTGCAGACCAGTGGATTACATTTTTCTGTGCAAATAATGGATTAAGGCAAAATTAAGGCTTTTTGCAGTTGAGGGCAAAAAATTCACACCCCCTATTTTTTCTGAATGGGGAAAAAACTGATATGGTGTATTTGGAATTATTAATCTGGAACAAGACAACAACCCACAATATAAGGCACAACTGTGCTGACTGATGTTGTGGTCTTTTATAAAGCTATTGCATTGCCAACTAACATAGTTTGACTCCTTCTTACCATCCTGTCACTTGCCTTCTAGACTGGTCTAATAGTTTATCTAGTAACAAGTTTTTCGGAATGCTTTTCAGAATATTGGGCTATACGTGGATGGAACCGAATATGAATACAGTAGATTATTCAGAATTAATAGTTTTCCTTTACTGTACACTATCCGTTGTTACCCAGATGAGGACGGGTTCCCTTCTGAGTCTGGTTCCTCTCAAGGTTTCTTCCTTGTATCATCTTAGGAAGTTTTTCCTCACCACCGTCACCCACCGGCTCACTCAATAGGGATAAATTCACACACTTAAAATCTCTATCCTGTGTTTATATGTTTCTGTAAAGCTGCTTTGAGACAGTGTCCATTGTAAAAAGCGCTATACAAATAAAATTGAATTGAATTGAATTGATAATGTGTTCTAAACGGATACAAATTAGAGGTGTGACGATCAGTTGATTTGGATCAATGCACAGATTTTAAACAGGCAACGCTCATAAATCAATTGTTATTGATCATAACTGATTCTCTACTTTTAATTCTCTACAAATAAACAGTACACCTACCCGAGGTTGTGAACAAATTCTTGCCTTATGAATTAAAATCATATCATACTGTACCGTAGCAGATTCAGTGGCATCGTCAAATATCCAATTGTGTCCTTATGAATTAAAGTCGTATTGTATTGTGTGGGACCTGAAGGTTTTCACACCTAATACAGATACCAATATTTTTTTAAAGCATGCCGGAAATTTCCATAGGGCATCTGGTTGAAAAAAAAAAAACAGGAGTAAAGCTTACAAAGGTGAAAAACCTTATGGATCAACAAAGTTTTTTTTTTTTTTTTTTTTTTATATTCTGTGGACACATTTATTGTTTACCACCATTCTATTTCAGATTATTGTTAGCCTTTCCTCCTTTGCCCCATCCAAAAAAGCTGATTTAGTTTTCTTATCATCTCATGCTTCTAAACTTCAGTATGCACAAGACCTGTGTGTGTGTGTGTGTGTGTGTGTGTGTGTGTATGTGTGTGAGGTTCATTTTGCTTTTCAAGTGTTTCCCATACAGCCATGCCTGCTGTGGCAGCTAGCATCCATTCTCAGCCTATTAAGCCTTCCTATGTGAAGTTTATAGTTCATCACTGCTCTTATCAGCACTGCTGAAAAAGGCTCGAAGATGAGCTGGTCCAGGGTTAGTGGCTAATAAACGCTACAAACACCCTGCCAACTCTATGGTGGAATTTCTGTCCTGCCTACTGCTGCTGAAGCAGATAAGAGTGCTGCCTCTTTCCTCTCATTTCATCAGGGTCCTTTTTGGATTTATGTCCCTAAAGCCTTTGTTTAAGGCTTAAACTAATACACAGTGTTTGCACTCTAATTAGAGCAGCACTCAAGACCTGAGATATGTAAATAAAACTAGGCTGGCGCTCTCAGTTGCCTTTATTAGATGACCTTTTGACAGGAAGAGATTGCTTTTAACTATTAAATAAAAGTTGTGAATTAAAAACATCGAACGTCTTTCATTTTTTTTATTTTTCATCTTTTTTTATTTATTTATTTTTCTTTGAAAATTTGATATTTGATGTTCATGGGATGTTATGGATGAGCTGGTTAAAGATTTGGTTTGTGAGTGGTAAGTGGTCAAATTCCCTCAGGCTTTGAGAAAGCTGGTATGAAGTGCACTAGCTTAAGGTTTGAGGTATGAGGCTTGAACATTAGTAGGGTTTATAAAGGCATCATTAACTGCTAATGGCTTTTTACTCTCTTCTCAAGCAAGCACTGTACTGAAATAATAGATACGCTCATTATTTTAAAATTATTCTCTACTTTCATGCAGTCTTCCCTTAGAGTGGCAATCGTGTATTCACTATATCAGAATGAGCTGGAGATTTAAGCGCCATGGCCCGAGGATCATGTATAAGATTTGATTAATGTGGGGTTGCTTTGTTCATGTATTACAACAATTCTGTATTTAAAATTTGAACCGCATACACTCACTGGCCACTTTAACCTTTACACCTGCTCATTCATGCGGTTGTCCAATCAGCCAATCACGTGAAAGCGTGAGTCTATAGTTTGCAGAAAGTGGTGTGAAAAACAAGAAACATCCAGTTCTGCAGGCAAAACTGCCTTGTTGCTGAGAGAGGTCAGTGGAGAATGGCCAGAGTGGTTCGAGCTGACAGGATGTATACGATGGTCATCAACTATTTGCAACCGTGGTGAACTGAAAAGCATCTCAGAGCACACAACGACCCTTGAGTTGGATGGGCTACAACAGCAGAGCCCTCATAACAATTGTAAAGAATGTGTGTTTTTTTATTTTTTTTTAAAGTTACTATAGTGTTATTATTTATGCCAAAATCCTATTGTAAGATATTGTGTTTTGCATTCATGCATGTCTTTGCTTGCTCTGAGTTTTTTACAGATCCTGGATTTGAATATAACACTTGCACGGATGTAGATTCTCATTTGTCTGTTGTTAAAAAATATTGTGTACAGCACTTACATTCAATCTCCTCAACTGTTTCATTCATTCATTCACTTTCTGTACCGCTTATCCTACACAGGGTCGTGGGCAGCCTGGAGGTTATCCCAGTTATCCCAGGGTGCCAAACCATCACAGGGCACAATCGCACACACACACTCACACACCACGGATGATTTAGACATGCCAATCCGCCTACAATGCATGTCTTTGGACTGCTGGAGGAAACTGGAGTACCCGGAGGAAACCCTCGAAGCACTGGGAGAAAATACAATCTCAATGCACACAGGGCGAAGGCAGGATTTGAACCCTCAACCTCAGAGGTGCGAGGCTAATGTGCTAACCAGTCAGTCAGTCAGTCAGTCAACCCGCTGTAAATGAGCTCTCAGGTATTAATATTTAGAGATCTGGAAAAAAAAACACAGCAAATTATAACGAAACCAATAGCAATGGTGGTGGTATTAGCACGATAGTTTAGCATTAATATCTGTGTGAGCACAGTGTACAGATTGTGAGAGAGCTGGATAGAAAGCACTGCTGCATCACTCTCTTTGGGTGTTGATGAACGAGGGATAAATCTCACCGCACCACTATCCGCAGGTAGTCAAACTGCGTTGTAGGTAATGCAGAAAACTGCAAATAATAGAGCAACATGTATATAGCAATATAAAGACATTTAAGCTGGAAAAAAAAGTAAAGTCAGAATTTCATTAAAAATACATTTTGGACATCATTACAGATCATCATTAATATTAATATGCAAATCATTTAGGGTGGATTTTTTCCTTTAAGTACCGCAACGACCGTGTTGGAATAAATCTCAAAATGATGGAATTGAACGGTTTGAAAATATACTATCCGCATCAATGTCTTCACAGGCATGTTTTTATTTGCACCAATGGGGAAAAATAAGACTTATTTATGAAAATAACTAGTAGTCATTTTATGATCACATTCACACTCTGAGGCACTGAGAGCAAGAGTATGCAGAGAGATCAAACACACTTATTCCTTTTTAACTTTGCATGTGAATAAAACATCTGCCAAGCCTCACACCCTCTCTTCACCTCATGCTAATCAGCTTTCTGTCCTATTAATCCAAATCTCCATGGAGTGTGGGAGTGTGTGTGCCCCCGTTCTGAGGAGCAATGAAGGTGAAAAAGTCAGCCTCTGCTAGTGAGAGCTGACAGGAACATGGGTGTCTCGCTTTAAGTTGAAATGCTATCGAGACTAAACTTTACTGAATATTTATTTATTTAAAAGAATGTTTTGTGTGTGTGTGTGTGTGTGTGTGTGTGTGTGTGTGTGGCATATTTTTATATCTTGGTGGGGACCAAATGCCGCTACAAGGATACAAATATCTGTGAGTTTTGGTCTTGTGAGGAGATTTGACTGATCCACACAAGGGAAACTTTTATTTAAAAACTGAAAGTACTAAAAGGTTTCCGTTCAGTTAATGAGGTTAAGGTTAGATTAAGGTATAGCATGGCATTAATATGTATGGAAGGTCCTCACAAGGAAAGTAAGACATGATGTGTTTGTTTGTTCGACTACTTTGCTAATGGTCTTAGCTCTTTTGCTGTTTGGCCTCTGATTAGTCTGAACCTTTTCTGTCTTGGAATAAACGGCATCCAGAATCCACCTTCTCTAAAAGAGACATTTTTCCCATACTCACATTTTCACGTTACATTGGAAATACCCCAAAATTACAAGTAACCATTAGCAACAGTAGGCACACATAGCCTAAGATCACCGACAAGAGGACCTCTAGTGGATATATAAGTAACTGCATCTGTGCGTGGATAATTCTTTACATTGCTGCATTACATTTCCGTTACTTGGCGTACGGGCCACAGGGAATCACCAGGCATGCCGGTTATGGCCAGCGGGCTGTATGTTTTGCACCCCTGGTACATGAGACTAAGCAAAACACAGATGAGACATGTCAACAGCTTGACAATGGCATGAAACACAAATGAAATTGACAATGAATGAAACGCAAAACGGGTGTGAGTAGTCTGTGACTAGGTCACGTTATTGCTAGGGCTAATGGGTAATGTAATTCTTGTCAGCCATTTTGTGGTAGAAACCAGCAATGACGACATTCTGACTGCAATGATGTCTACAAGCTATTTAATAAACCATGTCATTTAATATGCAATAAAGTAAATATACAGTCAGGTCCATAAGTATTTGGACAGCAGCACAATTTTCATTATTTTGCCTCTGTACACCACCACATTGAGTTTGAAATGAAGCAATCAGGATGTGATTGAAGTGTAGACTTTCAGCTTTAATTCAAGGGGTTTAACAAAAAATATTGCATTAATTGTTTAAGAATTTTACAGAGTCCATCCATTTTCACAGGCTGAAAAGTAATTGGAGAATTGACCGATAAGTAGTTTAATGGCCAGGTGTGGCTTGTTTCCTCGTTATTTCATAACAAATTAAAGAGATTAAAGGTTTGGAGTTGATTCCAAGTGATGAATTTGAATTTGTTAGCTGTTCATGGGAACTCTCAATATGCCGTCCAAATATGTGTCGATGCAACTGAAGGCCACAGATTAGAAAGGCCAGATTAGGCACTGGAACTGGGTCACTGGTGTTTATTGATAATGTGATAATGAAAACTATGTATATTTTAATACCAACTTTTATTCATAACTTACAGACTGACAGGCTATTCCGAAATCCAGCCCATCCTGCAATTAGTCACATTCATTACATTTACATAATTATGCTGATGTTATCACCATATTATCTCATTTGGAATGATCGTAACCTGGTGTAGTATAATCCTGTGCTAAGTCCCCATCTACACATTATAACCCAATGTTGTTAATAATACCTAATCTACCTGAAAACAGACATATATAATTAAAGCTATGATTGTTTTAAACAAACCTTTGGATGACAATATAATGGAAGAAATGGAAAAATTAGCAAGCCGAGGCTCCTTTATTCCTTAGAAAAATTTAGGTAGAGAGACACATTTCCACTGAGTTTTACAATAAAGTTAATGCTACTGTATTTTTTACTGGGTTATTACAGTAAGATACATTGATACAGTGTAAAATGCCAGTACTGCAACAATAAATTAGTGGTGGCGTGATATGGCTCAATAAAGTTGACCACTTGAAGTTGCTTGTTTTCCCATAACAGCATGTCCTGAATTGTTCCTCTTATACCACAGCAATTTGCCAACAGTATTTATTTATTCATTAAACAGTGCTATGACTTATGGTTTAGCCATTTCTAGTTATGTTTAATGTTGTGGAACGTCCACAAACAAGCTAGTTCCTGTTATCACTTACATTATAGCAGGTATAAACAGACATACCCTAAACAGCCCCTCTTTTTTTCTTACACTGATGACTCGAAATCCCAAATAAACATTTCCTCATGTAAAACTTCATTATATCGACTATTATATACATTTTAGTCTGTTTTTTAAGCGCGTCAACCATACAAATCCTTGTGTAAGTTTTTATGATAGAAATGAAATGCCATATAAAATATATTCCTACACATTCATACACACCTGTTTTGTCTTGCAGCTGGAATTAATCATCTTCTGACCAATCAGAATTGAGAATTCAACGGCTCTGTGGTATGTAGTGTTACACTGGTGTTCTACTGGTCTCTACAGCACCTACTGAGCTGCTGGACTTTTGCCAGAAGGTTCCATCTCAAAATAATTATAATTCAAAGCAATAGGTAAATGGTAAATGGCGCACTTCCCAATAGGTAAGAAACACAGGCTTTTCAAGTCAGCCTTTTTCTCGTGTGAAGAAAGCATCACATAAATCACCCTAGTCTGTACATGAACCCTGGCTCAATTAATCATGTCAGCAGATGGAAAGTCCAGGAAGAGTGTAGGTGCTATCAGCACATGAGACTGATATAACCGCAGCTCTTTTTCTGTGTGCATGTGTGTGTGTGTGTGTGTAGGCCAGCTGGAGGAAAGTGTTCCTACATGCTCTATTTCTTGAGCACACATGGTGCATGTGTGTGTGTATAGGGGTGGAGTGTGTACAGAGTGTGTATCAGACTCCCTTGATAATGATTTGTTTTAGACCACCCACTCATGGTGTTAGGCTATGCCATGCCACCACTGATCGATGGATTGCTTTCTTTCCTGTCCCAGAAAAAAAATGCTAAAAATGAGTTTTCCATCTTTATTCCATTTAATCCTGTCAGTCACAACTGTAACTGGAATTTTGTTGAGATTTGTAAAGCCTTGAGATGAGACAGGAACAATTTATTTAAAGGAAACGTCTATGAATATGTGAACGTTTAAGTGAGTCGCTCCGAGTGTGTTTATGTCGAGGTTGAAGTACAGAGAAATGCCGCTTAAATGCTCATGAAACATGAATACAGGCTTGTTTTAAGAGGTGTCAGCCATCATAATGTCTGCTTTTTACTCAGTTTCATGCTAAGGTGACACAACAATTTATGACAATATCGGGACAATGTAGTGTGACTGGTATATTTAAAAGAACAAAGTAATATACCGTGATGTTCTAATGTATCTGAGTCCAGAAAATGTCAAAACACAACCTTCAGTCAACAAAAACATAACATGTCAAATTGTCACAAGGTTTAGGACAGCTTACGCCTGTTGGAACAGACGTTTAGAAAGGTTTACGTAGGTTATTGTCAGTTGCCGTGCATGATTTAACTAGGTGCCATGTTTGGGAACACCAGGCATTCTCAGACTAGTGTGGGGGTTGCTTGATTGGAAAAATTAGGTTTTGTTTTATTTATTTATTTTACAAATGAATATGATAGATATCAAACTATGAAGATTGATTTTGTCTGGCACTATTTAGAAATTTGACTGGGAGTCACATTTAAACCAGATGCATGAAAATTAAGACTATATATTAGTGTCCTCCACGAAGATTGGCACCCTTGGTAAATAAGAGCAAAGAAGGCTGTGAAAAATGATCTATATTGTTTAACCTTTTGATCTTTTGTTCTTTCATGGATATCAAACAATTGCAAACACAACACTGGTTTATTCAAAATATCTTTGTTAAATATAGGCGTGCAACAATTATTGGCACCCTTGTACTCAACACTTTGTGCTACCTCTCTTTGCCAAGATAACAGCTCCTTCTGTTATCTTGGCAATAATGCCAATAAATATGGCCTATAATGCCTGATGAGGTTGGAGAATACCTGGCAAGGGATCTGAGACCATTCTTCCATACAGAATCTCTCCAGATCCTTCAAATTTCGAGGTCTATGCTGGTGGACTCTCCTCTTCAGTTCACCCCACAGGTTTTCTATGGGTTTCAAGTCAGGGGACTGGGATGGCCATGGCAGGATCTTGATTTTTTGGTCAGTAAACCATTTTTGTGTTGATTTTTGAAGTATATTTTGGATCATTGTCCTGCTGGAAGATCCAACAACGGCCCATTTTAAGCTTTCTGGCAGAGGCAGTCAGGTTTTCATTTAATATCTGTTCATATTTGATAGAGTCCATGATGCCAAGTATCCTAACAAAATGTCCAGGTCCTCTGGCAGAAAAACAGCCCCAAAACATTAAAGATTCACCACCATATTTAACCGTGGGCATGAGGTACTTTTCCATATTACTACCTCTCTTTGTGTGCACCAAAACCACCTCTGGTGTTTATTACCAAAAAGCTCTATTTTGGTTTCATCTGACCATAGAACCCGATCCCATTTGAAGTTCCAGTAGTGTCTGGCAAACTGAAGATGCTGGAGTTTGTTTTTGGATGAGAGTAGAGGCTTTTTTCTTGAAACCCTTCCAAACAACTTGTGGTGATGTAGGTGACTTCGGATTGTAGGTTTGGAGACTTTCTGATCCCAAGATCACTGTGATCTTTGGAGATTTTCTGGCCACTCGAACCATCCTCTTCATAGTGCATTGAGACAATATAGACACACCAATTCCAGGTTGATTCATAACATTTCCAGTTGACTGGAACTTCTTAATTATTGCCCTGATGGTGGAAATGCCCATTTTCAATGCTTGTGCTATTTTCTTATAGCCACTTCCCATTTTCTGAAGTTCAACAACCTTTTGCCGCACATCACAGCTACATTCCTTGGTCTTACCCATTGTTATGAATGACTAAGGGAATTTGGTCCATGTGTTACCTCATATTTATACCCCTGTGAAACAGGAAGTCATGGTTGAACAATTTCCTGTTCCTAGTCACCCAGGTGTACTATTTTTTTTTTTTTAAATATCATTGGGAATATACTTGAAATATATTTTTCTCATATGAATTCATAGGGGGTGCCAATAATAGTTGCAGACCTATATTTAACAATTATTTTTTTTTTGGATAAACCTGTGTGTTGTTTGATATCCATGAGAGCAGAGAATTTTTGTGAATTTTTAAACAAAAGATCAAAAGGTTAAACAATAAAGTCAATTTTCCACAGCCTTCTTTGTGTGCCAATATTAGTGGAGGGCACTGTATATAATTAATACTTAGGTTAATGTGGGTTAATTGATCTAACTTTTATATTTGTAGTTTCCCATCATTCCCAATTCTGACCACAAAGAGTATGCAAACTTGTAATGTTGTGTAGTTTTGTCTTCTCACAACCCGCTCAAACTTTGCATCACTGACTATATACTGAAACCTTAAGGTACTCAATGCATGACTCAAAGATGGGGGAAAATGGCTTAAATGGATTGTGCTTGCTTGATGTATCTAACTAACATGTAACATTATTTTTTAAAACTCATATTACAACATATACTCCAGACATGATTTCCAGCTCGTTTTAAACCTGTCACAAAGTGAAATACAAGTGACTAGTCTTTGTAAATCTTTTTTTTTTTTTTTTAATGGATTTTTGGTGGTTATCACATTCCCTCCATGCCTCATTTACACCCACACCTGCCATCAAGATCCTCAAAGATAGAACAGACTTTTTATGCATTTGTATCCATAAATATTGTTTAGATCACTCATAATTGAGATGGCATATATTAAGTCATTTCAGATATCAGCCACAGACATGTTTAATTGCAGGTACGTTCTTCCTGCTTCGAAGCAGGAAAACAAGATGTAGTGATTAAGAGTGTGAAGCTGTGAGGTTTGGCTGAAGGCACGTTTTGAGTGCTAGTACTCATTAGAGTGGATCACATGTGATTTACAAATGCTCCAGAAATAACGGCAGCAATTAAGAGCTACCTACACCTCCTACACACAGCACTTGACTTGCTCTCCTCACGCACTCAGGAGTCATAGGTAACCAAGGAAAAACTCTTTACACACACACACACGGCTCCAGAATAGACAACACTAATGATCCTCTGGGAACAAAATCAGTTTGTGTATAGGGTACAACCTTATGAGATATTTTTTATTTATTTAGATAAATATGCTTTAAAGAGGTGAAAATCAAGTGCGTGGTTTGGAAGGTAGTGAAGTGGATTTGGATTTGTGTGTGTGTGTGTGTGTGTGTGTGTGTGTGTGTGTGTGTGTGTGTGTGTGTGTGTGTTTGTGTGTGTGTGTGTAGAGTGGAATGAGCTCATATTGTCCAGCAGGGAGTTGGCTGATTTGGGGTAGTTGGGTGTGCGATTTGAATAATTTAGCACTTGTAGGATTTGGTGAGTGAACAACATCCACTGATATCATAGAACACCGCTGTGCTCTCATCTGGGCTGGTAGTGTGTGTGCCTGTGCCAAAAACTGTTCCAACACACACACACACACACACACACACACACACACACACACACACACACACACACACACACACAAATACAGGTCCTGTAGCCTTCGGTCTGCTTATCTGGAAACTCAATCTCTCAGTCCTGCTGCTACATAGGGCACTTAGTGCCACTTCCTTTCTCTAAGCGAGTATCTCTCGTTCATTTTCTCTCCCTCAGATCCTGTTCAGTCCATCTGATTGGCTCTGTTTTGGTTCTAGAGAGCTGGCAAGAACCCTTTTGTGCCCGCTGGCAAGCAAATCCAGTCTTTGGAAATTTTAGCAAACTGTTACACCATGAAGGAGAGAAAATAACAGGAGGAGAGGGAGAGAACGTGTCAGAAAAAAAAAAAAACAACAAAAAAACCCCACCCCTCCTTGCCCCTGCCTCAAAAGCCACATTAAAAAAAAATTGTTTTCAGTTTTGTACTCTCGAGTCTGAGGTAAACATTGTTTTAATTTGTGGTATTTATGTCTATCTGAGCCATCTTTGTAATTGATTATAATCTTCCCTGCTGCAAAACCCAGCTTGGCCTGACTAGCTACCAGCTGCCAAAAACAGGATAAGCTGGTCAAACTGCTAAACCGTCTTTGCCAGCTGGAAAGTTATTTTCTAGCTTCCTTACCACTTGACTAAACTGATCAATATCTGGATGAGATTTTCTAATGGCCTTACTGTTGTGCTATTTCCTTAAATAGAAAGTGTTTACAACGTAGCATTAATAGCAGTAATTCAGAAACGATATCCTTTCTACTAGCATTTTCCAGCTTTATCCAGCTCTGTGATTTGATATATGATAGCTACTCAGCTGGCTAACATGACCTAAGCCCGATAGGACTATAGAGAGGAATTTTAACTTTAAGTATTCATAAATGCTTTAAATATTCACTGGTGACATTAGTGAGCAAATTAGCATAAGCTAACCTGACAGGTTTTCTGACAGGATTAAAAAAAAAAAATATCATAAATGTTTCAAATCTTCACTGCTAACATTAGTAAGGCAGTTGGCAGAAACTATTCTGGTAGGTTGTATGAGAAGATTTTTTAATTTGAGCAGCTAAAATGTTTCAGTTCCTTCGTCTATAAAGGCACATGCTTCACTTCTGATAGCAGTCTGTTACAATCTACACCGTGATTCACATACTGTGGTGTGCTGTGGATTATTTAAATAAAAAAATGTTTTCTATAAAGCCTATATTCATAAAATGTTTTATATTGTGATTATCATATTTTGTACATTCTGTTCGTATGGGTTATATTTTCATGTGAATTTTGAACTTCTTATGGAATTAAGAGGTTACAGATCTCACAAAGTTGTTGTTTTTTCCCCCCTTGGCTGAGATCAAGAAGCTACATGTGGATGGAGAGAGAGAGAGAGAGAGAGAGAGAGAGAGAGAGAGAGAAGTAAAGATGGATGGAAACTGACTTTTGGAATAAATGACATAGCAAGTTTGTGTTCCAGTCTCACCATGTCTGTGCGTGTTTGGCTGGTGCGCTTTTGATAATGTCATCTTGTTGCTCTTCTTCATAATATTCACGACAGTAGGTGATGACAGACAATAATTCACAAATTTGTTCGCCAACTTTTTGAAAAAAAAAAATTGTGCAACATTTTCTCTGCCTCTGTTTTGGTTTCTTTCTTATTTTTATTTTCCCCTCCACTCTTGGCTTCAGGGCCTCTTTGCTACCTGTGCTTTGGGGTGCATATTTTTCCCCAGACAGTTTTATGGGTTATTCCTCAAAAGGTAATCTATAAAACATTTATAGTCTTTCTATGCAAAACCAGGCTAATTTGCAGACAGAGCCTCTAGACCTGTCTTTCAAAACTAAAAAGACCTCAACAAAGCTTCATTTTTGTCTTCCGTATTAGATTATTGTTATTATTATTATTATTATTATTATTATTATTATTATTATCATTGATAAGACATCATTCTTATTATGTCATCGATGAGAGCTTGTGAAAGAATGCTTTTCTTTAACCCTAATGTTTTTTCTTCATCAAGCTATTGATAGATATTTGTTTCTAGCCTCCCATCTAATATCATGAGCCGTTCAGTAATAACCACGCGACATGCTGGGAAAACTCCATAAGGAGTTATTTAGGACTAAATTAAACTCATTATGGTATTTTTCATATTCTGTTCTCAGGACACAGAATTGATACAATTCTCTACCATCTCAAAATGGTGGCCTTAGACTGCATGTCACCGTCCCTGTTTAGGGGCAAAAACCCATCATTCTCAGCCATGCCACTCACGCTGAAGAGCATAGCTGAATAATGCAGTGGGTGTCAGCAGGCCAGAGAAGATTGATATAATTGATGTGGATGAAAATGATTGAATCCACTCATGGCATGAAGAGTGTGCTCACAGCAGGGGGTTTCAGCTGACCCTGCTGCCCTTAAGAGTCATCACCCCTCTCCTGTAATCCCTCTTGCCATTTTATTCACAAAGATGGAGTGATGAGATACTTTTAATAGGTCACAATGTCACCTGGTCTTTTTTTTATATGTGTGCACACACTGGCGGAATTTCTCCCAAAGCCCGAGGTGTAATGGAGGCTAATGACTCTGAATGGCGTTGGCCGATATTGAATGAGGGGTCAAGTTACCACCGGAGAGCCTCATCTTCTATGAGGATCTTTGTAATGGCCATTACCTCCTGGAGTCCTCTGAAAAACAATGCTTAAAGAGTTGTATAAAGTAGTAATATTACCTAACTGTACATGTTGTTTACTGACAGGAATCTTGATAATACATAAAACATATGTCGCATTAAATGGTGTAAGAGTCCTTTGTACTTAGTTTAATGGATTAGCTGAAATCTAATGCTTTGTTCGAGTGCATAAAGTTTTTACACTGCATATGATTGTGCTGTTTGAAAATATTAGAGGATGTATGTTTATTGGACAAACAGCCGTTTCATCAGTTTTACGAAGCTTATGAAAATGAAAACAGTCCTACTTGTGCTTCTTGTTGCAACACCTTTTTTTTTAAGAAAGTAAGGGAAGGATCAAACACACAGTGACCTAACTTTAAACGGCTTGCCCGGTATTTTACTCTCCTAATTAGCAATTTCCGTCAAGTAATAAGGGCCTGTTTGGGTTAAACAGCATAACTATCTAATCATAGATGCATTTTTGTAAATGACATCTTCTTTGACAGCTTTCTATTTATTCTAGCAGCTGAGAATCCCACCTCACTTTGACTGATGTGCGTAGCACGTTCACTTTTGACTCATGCTAACATTAGGTTGCTGTTATTTCTTTCTTTTCACGTCTTGCTTCGTCTCATCTACCTGCAAAACTTGTTAATGTGATTCTTTATCAAAGGTCCTTGAGATTAATAAAGTTTAATTGGGGTCTTTTTTTTTTTTTTTATTCTTGTGCAGCACTTAAAAAAGTAAATCAGACTGACATAATGTTAAAATGTACTAACAAATGAGATGTTTTCTGTTGTAATGAACATATGGCACGTCAGTCATAATTAGGAAGTTTTACAATACAAAGTTGCAGAAGAAAACAAAGTTCTGAATTTTTAAGTGTGTACCATTAAAACCCTGTAAAATGATGTCTATCAGAACTTTTGCCGTTGGCAGTTATATATGGTTCCTATAACCACACATATCTAGCATTTTATTCCATCCCAGGGGTGACGTGTAACACCTGGATAACATCTGCTACAATGTCATGAGGACAAGCACTCACCTTAGGGCTGACCTGAAAGGTTCTCAGAGATGACCTCAGAACTTACACTACTGGGAGGACGAATGTTAACCTTGTAAAATCTGAAGAAAGTACACGGTGATGCACAGGTAGCAGAAGCACAGACTTCCTGGAATGGTACATCTCTAAATAAGGCAAATGGAGAGGCGATTCTCCTTGTAGAATTGCATGTCACAGCAGGGGCTGGGCATCCAGGCTGTTGCAAGGGATGATGTCCACCACCCAGTGGGCTAACCTTTGCTTAGAGTTGCCTTGAATAAACAGATGGTCTGAGGACATACTTCATACACTATATATATATATATATATATATATATATATATATTAAAGCTTGAATGTGGGGTTAATCAGATTTAGTGCCAGAAAACATATCTATAGATATACATGTTAACAATTACAGATGGGAAATACAGCCAACCATACCTGTCACCAATGGCAACACATTGACAGTACTGTGTTGCTCGTTACCTGATTGTGCCCACCTGTTTTGTGTTAGCTCTTGACTAGTTTGTCTGCGAATATCTTGCTGTTTCATCACAAAATCTTATCAAAGTGCTTTTATGTCATTAAGTCCAAGCCATGTTTTCTACAAGGTGTGCCAGAAGTCTCCATACATATTGGACTATGTTTGCCAGCACAACGTCAATTGTGTCTTCATCTGTGGATGTTCGTGGACATCTTTTTGAATATGTTAACAAGTTTAGCAAAAGTGTAGAGTGTGATGTGCTTGCCATATTTCCTGTTAAAGTCCATCACAATCTTACAACAGCTTCCTGATGCCATGATGCCAGCCATGAGAATGATTTCAATATGTTCTTCTTTTGTCAAAGACATTCTTAAAGGCTATTTTTTAAAAAAATCTATAATATAAACTAAGTATGAAACATTTTCGAAGACATTTTGCTATTGACATTTCCCCTATGTATTGAGCCTTTTGGGACAACCTGTAGTATACTTTCCCTGTTCCATGTGTAGTGTTTCCTGATTTTGACCTTTGCCTTCTCGCTACCTTTATGATGATGAATTCCCCTGTTTAAACTTTTCTTATAGGTATTATGGACACTGACTATGATTCCTGGTTTGCCTACAATAACTATCATGCTGAGCATCCATACTTGTGTCATCTTATTCACCTTACAAAATCTACAGACTATGCTAATACTTTTGCACAGTAATATGAGTGCTGTACATACGTTCGGTATGCAGTCATTGGCGACGATAAAAGTTTGCTCTGTTTTCTAACCGTATTAAATATCCATTCATTGGTTGCTCTTTACATATGGGAGAACCATAAATGTGACAAATTTGCCTTCATAACAGAGTTTCTAAAAAGGAACTGATTGTGTTGGTTGCGGAATTGTAGATAAGGCTAAGACGTCAGTTTTCCGGCTCAAGCATGCAGGACAAGCATGCTGTAACTCAGAACTGCTTAATGGTCAGTTTGTGCTTTGAGGGGAATTCATTGGGATGCAGCTGCTTATGTGCTGCTTTTCAAAGTAACGCTTTGTTGAAGGAAGTCAAGGCTCATGTGAGGGCAGTGGCATTAACAGCAGGCCTTAAGGTTACAGATTGATGAAAAGCTAACCCATAATGGTATGACTGTTTTGCATAATGTATGCTCAAAGCCTGGTCTAAAAGGTGAAAGTCAATGAAAGTCAGTGGGTATACAGTAATATTCCTGGCACAAAACTATCTCTGTGTTTGAAATAACATTCACTATTTCCTATCCACGATCAGCTAATGTAAGGAACATAATTCATTATTTAACAATATCATTTTCTTCAGTACTACATAGTCTGTTTATCATTCATGACACTTAGGTTGCCAGATTTTACCACTTAATAAAATAATGCCAATGTTTTTGTTGATTCAACCTGTCCTCCTTTAAAGATAATATGCCCATGGTTTGAAGGATAAGCTGACCAAGCACTCATCTATACTCAACTATGCTTACAGCTGACATTAAGGTAATTCATAACTTTATAAGTCCTCAAAATAAGCAGTATCTTTCTGATTAAGACGCTGTGTCCTCTGATATCCAGGACTTTAAATGAAGGATAGTATTAATTAATAAATTAATTAATAGTGTTATTTATTTATTTATTTATTTATTTATTTATTTATTTATTTTATATTGGCCTTGAATTGCACTTTAGTTTTTTTTTTTTTTTTTTTTTTTTTAATATTTACAGCCCAAAACATACATTTCATAATTTCAGTCTGACACATTATATTGTGTTATATCAAACTATCAGACAGTGGCACCGGACTTAATATTGCGCTTCACTCAAGTTGATATCGAGCAAGAAAAAGTTTCAGGCCAGAATTAGATATAACTGAGTTAAGGCTCTGTTTACACAATTTTGGTATTTTATCCTCATTACAGGTGTGTAACCCAACTCTGAATACAACCCAAAGAGGGTATCGCATATACAGTGGTGTTTGAAACTTTGTGAAACCTTTAGAACTTTCAAAATTTCTGCATACATATGACCTAAAATGCCTTCAGATTTTCACACAAGTCCCAAAAGAAGACAAAGAGAACCCAATTAAACAAATGAGACAAACATATTATTCTTGGTCATTTATTTATTGAGGAAAAGGATCCAATATTACATATCTGTGAGTGGCAAAACTATGTGAATCTCTAGGATTAGCAGTTAATTTGAAGGTGAAATTAGAGTCAGGTGATTTCAATCAATGGGATGACCATCAGGTGTGAGTGAGGTCCCTATTTTATTTAAAGAACAGGAATCTATCAGAGTCTGATCTTCACAACACATGTTTGTGGATGTGTATCATGGCACGAACAAAGGAGATTTCTGAGGAGCTCAGAAAAAGAGTTGTTGATGCTCATCAGGCTGGAAAAGGTTACATAACCATCTCTAAAGAGTTTGGACTCCACCAATCCACAGTCAGATAGATTGTGTAGAAATGGAGGAAATCCAAAAATCCAAAGCCAGGACCAGCTTATTGCTCAGTTATTTATCATAAAGTATATTACTCAGTAAAAACTACTATAAATGATAACAGTTGAGGAATAAAGCTCTTAATCAAGGGCTTGAGGGCTACAGCGGTCCTTGGACCTGTAATTACAAACTGATCACTAACACAGATTCTTTACATTATGCTTAGTTACATTACCTCACTTACTGTTTAGCAATGTGTCAGGCATTATATCCCAGGATGCCCTGCTCTCATTTCCTTACTCAGCTCTCACATTTTGTTTTGACACTTTGTTCAGACTTTATCTGGATTTAGTGTTTGGGGGGGTTAAAGCAACAGCAGAATAAACTGGCAGGTTTTGACAGCAGTGTGTCACAGGTTGTGCTCGTTTTCCCCACACAAAGCCTCTTAGTGTGACCTAATCCCTGTGTGTGTGTGTGTCTGCCTGAGCCTGATGTTTGTGCTGTGAATAAATGAACACAGATTTTGCCTCTGTGACCCAGTGAACTCAAGCACTACACTGTCCATGAGGCTCAGTGTGTTTGTCCCGTCACTCACTCTGGACCAAGTCTTTGTTTGAAACACACACACACACACACACACACACACACACACACACACACACACACACACACGGTAGAATTTACTGAGGAACTCAAGTCACAATGATTGTGTAAAGCTTGTTGTTTTCTAGCTTTTTTAGTTCTATATCCTATTGCTAATTAAAACATTCATTAAGTGAGGAATACAACACGATAGTTTGTGGTGCTATAGGAAAATAATCAATGATAGGGTGTGAAGTGAAATGTTTAATGATACAACCCCATAATATGTTGTAATTCCTCTTCTACCACAACAGTTTCCTGTTCACTTGCCTTTTAAAATGATATTAGATATGATATGATAAACATATTAGAACAAATACGTTAATATAAACCTGTGATTTGCCCTTCCATCCAGAACTATTGTCTGAGCAGTTGTTTTAGAAAATGAATCAACACCTTCTGACCAGTCAGATTTGAAATTTCAGCAGCTCTAAAACTCCATCACATTTTCCCGATATACTTTCACTAAATGGCTTAGAATAAGGGTGTTACTGAAGTAATTTTATACAGACTGAACCATTCTCTCTTCTCAAGTTATGAACAGTTAAGGGCCAAGCAAGTGGGAGTGGGTTAGTGGCTGTAATGCTTCTCATGCTGTCATTCATATGAAATCCAATTAAATTTCTCTCAGGAATTCTGTGTGAAAGTGTGTTCGCCTGGTGTTGCTATGGGTTGCCAGGTATATGTGCCAAAAGCCAGCTCAGTGGTCAATAAAATCAATCCACTTCCACAAACTCAAAACCTGACCCTCTCAAACCACTCCAAAATCATGACTAATATTGGCAATAATACTATGGTTATATTTGCTAAGTAAAATCGCAAGACCAACCACCAGCCAAGGAACAAAAATCAGCCCATATCATCAGGTCAAACGAAGCCCAATTCCTTGGGAAAACTGGATGTTTACCAGGCTTTGCACATCACCACTTGTGCTATTTCCAATTAGCCATTAGCCTAGAATTCTCCAGTTTGTTCCCAGTTATTCCAAACATTGTTGCTTCCACTTTCTTCTCTGTTCATTACGTCATATTTATGTAAAGCTGCTGAAAATCTCCGGCTCTTACACGAAGCTGTAGACCTACTTGTTCTCCCCGGTTGTCTCGTGTCTCTCGCTCGCCCACACACTTCACGCACACGTTTTTAGAAAGCAAAACAACCCAGAATATGAATCAAATGTGGCACCCTGTAATCCTGAGGCGGATAGTTTTCAAAATCCTCTGAGAAATGCAGGCGTTCTTTTCACAGGAGCCAGATGGCTGTGGGAGCTTTAGCACTGTATCACTGACATGGCAGAACGAGAAAGAAAAGTGAGACGGAGATGTTTTCAATCACACATTTTTTTCCCTTTATTTCACTTATAATATTTATTTTCCATATTCCCTATTGACCTATTTCTTACTGATGCCATTAGTCATATCAGCTTTAATGTGCTCTCAGTTACAGTCATGGTGCTATTGATGTATTGAAACAGCGAATTGAACTTATTTTCTGTGATGCAACATTTCTTATTTGGTTGCATCACTCCAGTTTAGCTTGATAAAGTGTAGCATCTTCAGTTGGCTTTTTCTCTCTTTTCCCTCCCACAACTTTGACTCTTTCCTACTCCCTCCCTGTCTTTAGAGCTTCTTTTTGTCTCTGTCCATGCTTTCTGTGTGTGTGTGTGTGTGTGTGTGTGTGAATAAAGTCGTGTTTATGTTAATGCTGCGTCATTAAGATCAGTACCGTGTAGCTGCTTTGCATTTCAGAATGTCGAGGTTGACGTCAGAGTGTGGCCTTCCTGCTCCTTGTTTTTGAGTGTGTGGGCGTCAGAATGGGGAAGTCAGGGGCAGAAAGACATCCATTTGTACGTCTGAGTCTCCCACATGACGTCCAAGTGCAGATATCTTTAAAAAGAAATCATAGAACATTGAGTCGTCATTTGGTTAACTTTGAAAAATATACAGAACTTCGTTCAGTGCTTTGCTTGTTCTGTTCTGAGAGACTGCAGTCATCAGCAGCTGCCTCTGCATTTTCCATCTGCTTCAGTGCTGGCACGTTTCATTTCGTCTTGTCCTAACAGACCAGCTTTTCTCAAGCACAGACTGTTCATAAACAGCTGCGAGAACTAGCAGGTCTTGGATTAAATCTGAGTTACATCAGACTCCACCCCCCCCGTTATAATCCACTCTCCAATTACT
This sequence comes from Ictalurus punctatus, assembly GCF_001660625.3. Classification (NCBI taxonomy): domain Eukaryota; kingdom Metazoa; phylum Chordata; class Actinopteri; order Siluriformes; family Ictaluridae; genus Ictalurus; species Ictalurus punctatus. Next base: position 25,451,713 of record NC_030427.2, read on the forward strand.
CAGAAATGTTTTCTCGAAATCAAATCTTTCTTTGAAATGATTGACACAACAATTAGGAAATGTAGTGAAGCAAATCAAGGCCCGGTTTAAGAGTATAATCCTACTCTTAAGCAGTGCAATTGTATTGCAAGCTTTCCAGTAGAACGTTTGTGACTGGCTGATGCTCAGGATTTTCCTCCTTCTTTTTCATAATGCTGGGTTTTATGGATTTCTGATGGGTGTGCTACATTTTTACGATGGTCTGCAACATCAGGACATTCCCACTGAGCCTGTTGAATTGAAAACATTCCCACTGAGCTCTCTTGCAGGGGTGAGATCACATTCATACACTGTCATCATAATATTCAAATCAGATCAAAATTGCTGAAGCTCCAAAAGATAATAGAGCATCAGGATGAATCAGTCAGGTTTGAAGGGTAAGAGGGGAACTACAGATACAGCTCAGTAGAGGGAAAAAGAACATATTATTCATTATTAATAAGTATGCTCTTATTCTACAGTGGTTTAAAATGGTGCCCCTGGCTCTTCCCTACCTGCCACTATGAGTGAGCCACCTCTGGCTCTCTGTGTGACTAGCTTGCCAGTGTAATCAAAAAAAAAAAAAAAAAACTTTCAAAATCTTTCAAAGAAACCATGCCTTTCCCAAACAATGGAAATATTGATTATAGATGACAGCAACAGCCAACTAATAATATTTCATCTGATTTAATCTAGTTTTGGGGTTTGCTGCAGTACATTCCAGAAAGATCAGAAAATATCAATGGACACTCTATCATGGTTTTATTTTGGTGCTCAGTAAGGCAGTGTTTAATTCAGGCTTCTGAAGCAAACCCCTGACAACAGACAAATAAACGTTGTGCGCTTCCTGTTTTTATCTGTATTTGTATCATCTTTTGAGTTTTATCTGTATTTGTATCATCTTTTGAGTTTTAAACTTAGTGACAATTAAACATCACATACGTATCCATCTCTTGTTCCTTCAATAATGACTCTTGAGAAATAAATGCTTTTTTCCTGTTCTTCTGCTTCTGCAAATGGCTGTTGTGGGTGTTCCTCCTTCAAAGTCTTTTGAAGGCTTCGTCACTTAAGAATGGACTGCACAGAGGAACTGTGGATAAACAATATGATGGTAAACAGAGACCAGGCAACAGGGAGTAAACAGGAGGCCAGTAATGTGTTCAAACTGGGAAATTTAATGCTGTGGTGTCTCATTAATAACCAGATGATTAACCCGAACTGCTGAAAGATGAAATGTGGGACTCTGGATGCTCTTTGTGCTTGGCGTTTGCTGTCCATTTTTATGAAGCAGAAGGGGCAGAGCCATCAGCAGATACTGTGGTTTGAATGTTTTTTTAAATGGCTGATGTACTGTTTAATGTCAGAATGATGTATGTTGGTTTCTCAGATTGGAAACCCCCCCGCCCCCCCACCCCCCGAGAAGAAAGGCTCAGAAAATAACCACAAATTGCTCATGTTGGATTTAAATATCTGTTGTGGTCTAATGGCAAACATCTCAAAGTTCATAAGTAGTTCATGTGTTTTGTGGATGCTGGTAGTTTAAATAACAGCTGGGTTGTTTGGCCACTCAATGCATACAATGTGACTGATATCAAGAAGTGTGCAGAGGAATCAAAACCCTGTGACTCAAGTAAAAAGGTTCTGTTACTTGAAACCCAATGACTCAAACAAAAATAACCATTTAGGCTCTGGATCCACCCCGACCCTAACCAGGATAAAGTGGCTACTGAAGATGAATGAATGAATAACTGCAATGTACTCTCCACTATTCTCCATTTTATTGAAGAAATTGTAGTACTACAGCACATTAACCATGTCTGCTGATATCATGAACTGGGATAAAGGCAAAACTGGAAAGATCTGGTTTTAGGAAAAGGTAGAATTAGAAACATATACCCTCATTCATCACTGCAAAAGTCTCTACAGATTTTTTAAAAGACAGACAGTGACTCAGCTGTTTGGACAGCTAAGGAAAAGACAGAAGAGTATTGTTTTATGTCTTCCTTGTGTTTTATTTGGTAATGGATCAAGCTGAGCTTGTGGCTCAAAGGGCTCATGGTACAGAGCAGGATTTCACCTTTAAGGTGAGGGTCCATCAGGTAAAGGGTCCATTTTTGGCTTTGCAGACAAGCATCCGAAATTTATTTTTATTTATTTATTTAAACGGCCATTAAGATAACTGCAAGCCAAACTGCTGCTCATGCTAAACTTCCGTCTTCTGCATACATGAGCCCACAGATACTCACGAGTGGTTAATGTTGCTCTGACTGACAGGGGAGAGAGAGTATGCCATCCCTCCCACCAAGTGTGCAGGCTAATTACACTTTCTTGAACCCCCAGCTATGGATGATTGAGGCATCATTGGGAATTTGAAATCAATCTGCTTGAAGCATCAGAATTTAAAATCTAATGTGAGCAGTTACAATCTCGATCTGTAAACTTCACATTCATAATATTTAACAAGTATTATTGCATGACTGTATTATTTTGTGCATCAGTGAATTGGTTTATTCAATATCAACAGTATTCTTTATCCATGAACATTTCTGGACCTTGGTGAAAGAACTATTTAGGGAAAGTGTGTGTTTTTAATACCACTTCATTAAAATGTGCCTGACATTACTTTTGAGTATTAAAATACATTGCGACATCATTGCAATGTTATTGGGACTGAAAAGCTACCTTTAGGGTTTGGGAGTGGTAGATTTTTTTTTGGTGTTGAGCTGGTTTTGGATTGGTTTTGGACTGGTTTGGGATCTGGTTTAGGGCAGGTTTTGGACTGGTTTTAAGTGGCCTCTGGACAGCTGCTGCCATACAGACCAGGCAACTGGTCAAACAGAGAGTAAATAAACAGAGCAGCAATGAAAGAAGCAGTGAAGTGGCAGAGACAGCGGCTGGCTCTAGTATTAGATTATTTACCAAAGCTAAAAGGATAAGATAAGGAGATGACTTGAATTTTCCCTCAAATGCATTCATGCTGCTGCCTTCATGACCCTTAGCAAATAAGCAAACAAAGAATGAAATTACATGTGATATTTGGTTCAATTGCAGATAGAAGTAATCTCAGAAAAAGGGCATCTACCCACTATGGCCTTGTGTTTGTTTGTTGTTCAAAATAGCGTCTCTTTTATAAATGGAAATTTATATACAGTGGTGCTTGAAAGTTTGTGGATCATTTAGAATGTTCTTTATTTCTGAATGTATAGTCTTCAAAGTAGATAAAGAGAAGCCTATTCAACAAATGAGACAAAAATATTATACTTGGTCATTTATTTATTGAGGAAACTGATCCAATATTACATGTCTGTAAGCAGCAAAAGTAAAGTGAATCTTTGCTTTCAGTATCTGGTGTGACCCCTTGTGCAGCAATAACTGCAACTAAACATTTCTGGTGACTGTCGATCAGTCCTGCACATCAGCTTGGAGGAATTTTAGCCCGTTCCTCAGTACAGAACAGTTTCATCTCTGGATGTTGGTGGGTCTCCTCATATGGACTGCTTACATATGTTTCACAGATGGGATAAGGTACTGTCTATCTCTCTCTATGTCTCTTATGCTGGAATGCATTGTTTTCCTTTCTCTAAACATAACCCTTCTCATTTAAACTAAAAAGATCTATTTTGGTCTCATTCATCTAAAAAGAAATTCCAGTAGCCTTCTGCCGTATCCACGTGATCTTTAGCAGAGTGCAGAAGGGCAACAACGTTCTTTTTGGAGAGCAGTGGCTTTCTGCTTGCAAAGCTGCCATTGTTGCTCAATGTTCTCCTGATGGTGCACTCATGAACATTAACATTAGCCAATGTGAGAGGTAATTGATTCGAAGTTCCCCTGGGTTCCTTTGTGACCTCGCGGACTATTACACGTCTTGCTCTTGGAGTGACATTTGTTGGTCGAGCACTCCTGTGGAGGGTAACAATGGACCTGAATTTCCCCCATTTTAACACAACCTGTCTGACATCTTTTACCTGAGTCGCCCTTTATAGAGCATGAAAAATATACATTTTAGTTCCACAACAACACAAACCTATCCACATTCACCCCTATAAAATATTTGCCATATTCCACAAGTCACATGATGAACAATTTGAAATTGATGAAAAGTTGTATTATTTGAATTTCTTGAAGATCACAGGAAGTAGTTCTCTCATTGTGTTTTCTTTATTGTCGGTGGTATTGTAATATCGACTGATGAGCTTTCAAAGTACAACCCTGTTACCCAAATGATGGATTGAAAGTAAATGATTACATTTAGGAAAATCAGTATAAAAATAAGTTATAAATGAATCATTAGAATGTAATTAAGTCTATACTTAAACAATAACAACAACAACAAAAAAACTTGTGAAAAGTGAGAAGTTGGTGCCTGAAGTAAGTTAACACATATTTTGATTGGTTACAGTATGCACGATTTTCTTAGATTTAATGTTGAACAATTATTTAAAAAAGTAACGTTTAATTTTTCAGCATTACAAGGGCTAAA